>NW_026634764.1:48860-99619 GCF_024868665.1 Triplophysa rosa
AGAATCTTAAAGTTTTACTTAATTAATATTGCATATAGGAATGTATTATCTGTTATATTTGACCTGTGCTTCTCTCTCCTTTATCCTAAATGTGTGCTCTCACTGAGCGTGTGTGTGTGTGCGTACTTGTCTGTGTACATACGTGTGTGTGTGCGTGTGTGTGCGTGTGCGTGTGTGTGTGTGTGTGCGTGTGTGTGTGTGTGTGTGTGTGTCTCTGTGTCTGTGTGTGTTGGTGCGTGTGCGTGTTGTGTGTGTGGAGTGTTTTGTGTGTGGGTGTGTCTGTCTGTGTTTTCAACCTTTTCTTGTTTTTGCAGGTACAACTTTGATTGTTTTGCTTGTAGTCAATGTGTCTCATGTACAGCTGCTTTGTAACAATGAAAATTGTAAAAGCGCTATATAAATAAAGTTGAGTTGAGAGTTGAGTTGAGTTTGAGGAATGTAATCCATAGACTGAGCTCGTCGCGGCATGAGGTGTCTAGATGGATTAAATCCTCCAGAGCGTGAGCGGAGGATTCGAGGGAGAGGAGATGCGAAATGAAGGGGAGACCTTACGGGATGATGCACATAACGAAGTTCAGGTTGCCGAGAATTGATAATAGCTCGTGTTTAGAACAATGCGGTGTGTCTATGAGGGAAGAAGCGATCAAAATTCTTTGACCTATCGATTTTTTCCTTGGGCAAGGAAGCTTGGAACTTTAGCGTATCCAATTTAATGCCTAGAAATTCAATGGATGTGCAGGGTCCCGAAGTTTTTTCGGGTGCGAGAGGGATGCCGAGCTTTGAGGATACTTCTTGGACTTTGGAAAGATGTGCGGCAGGGATGGATTCTGGTGGCGAGATTATTAGAAAATCGTCTAGTAGGTGGATGAGGTAAGGAATGGCGTAGTTGTTAGAGAGAATCCAACAGATTGCCTCTGACAACATGTCAAAAATCTTTGGACTGCCTATGCATCCGAAGGTGAGGCGGACGGAAAAGTAAAATTTTCCATGCCAACAAACGCAGAAGAGATGCCAAAAGTCTGGGTGTATCGGCATTATTTTAAAAGCGGACGTGATGTCGACTTTAGCCAGCCAGGCGCCGCGCCCGGCCGTTTTGATAAGCGTAATAGCTTGCTCGACGTCTTGGTAATGTAACGAGAATTCTTCGAGCGGAATCAGGCTGTTAATGCTTGGAAAGGGGGAACCGTGTGGGGATGAAAGATCGAATATTAAGTGCTTTTTCCCCGAAAATTTCCGCGTGGCTACGCCGATGGGGCTGACACGAAAAATAGAAAATGGTGGGGCGGTAAAGGGGCTGATCATGATTTTATCGTCAATCTCTTTTTTGATGAGGCGATCGACGATGTCAGGCTCTGCGAGTGCAGAACGGAGATTGGGGCATATGATGTTGTGAGAAAGGGAGCTCGCGATGCCGGGATTAAAACCTTTTCGAAGACAGAATGTATTCTGTAAATTCATGATCGGGGTGGTTTCATAGTTCAGAGGATAAATGCGACACATTGACCGGAGTCGACAAATAATTGTAAGATTGTTTATTGACATTTTTGTTTACAGGGCAATCCAAGTGGGCGTGGGCTCCTCCACAATAATTGCACACATGCAGAAAGCGGCATCTTTTTCTCTTGCAACGGTCCTAGTAGAAGTTTCTGCAAGCTTTGTGCTTTTGTGTGGTGGTACCCCCTGCTGTGGCTGAACGTGCTTGCCGGTTTAGCAGGCGCGGAACGTGAGCGGTGGAGACGGGGGGAGGCGAAGCCTGGCAATGGGAAAAGGCGGGGGTGACGAGGGGACAAGCTGTGGTGTTGTGTGCCACTGAGCTACACACTGCGCAAGACAGATTCTTGTACCCCAAAAACACCCTGTTGTGAAGCTCATTGTCCAGTGCGCCCCAGTATGGGCACTGGTTCCACTGAGCTACCCTTATTGCACATTTAGCCGAAAACAATCTGTGATAAGTGTAAAAATGCGTCCCCCCGTAAGAAAGCGCGAGCTCCGCGACTATGGCAAGATAGTCGCCGAGCTCATGCCTCCTATGGGGGAAACTCGTGCAAATAACTTCGATATATTGTGAGAAAGCAACAGTGAATTCCGGAAAGGACAAAATGTGGGGACGACTATGGGACGTGTTTTTTATGGTAAATGAGAGGTCGCCGTGCATGATCTGGCGCTCGGCTGATGGAGGTGCGAGTGGTGACAATAAGTGAAATAAATCTACGTCCGCACCTGCTAATATCTGCATCCTGATGTTGGTGGATACTGGAGGGGGTTCCAGAAACGGAGCGTTGGGGGGCATTGGCATTAAAGTAGCTGATGCCAATGAATGCAGGGGACGAGCCTGTGTCTGAGAGATGAGGGTGGGAAAAGCGTCCGCTGGAGCGGCTGGCTGAAACGGCCTCGTGCTGGTGGTAGTCATCGGCGGTGCCGCCAGCCACGAGCTCAGGGCGGGGGCTTGAGTGAGAGGTAGAGTGCCGATGGAGTGGTGGAAGTATCCTGAAGCCGTTGTTGGAGGCCAGCTCGGGTTGTACTGGTGGTTGGAGTACGTGGGTGCGTTGGAATGCTCCTCTGCACCTCCGAGCTGGAAATTGGCTGGTGTCTGCAACAGCTCGACTGGGGCGCGGCCCAGACTTGCCGACGGCCCTCTGCGGCAGCCTGCGGTTGATAGTCCTTGCCCTGCCGCAGAGGTAGTGGGCCCCGACTGTGCTTGCGAAGAACCTGGCACCTGATTGAAATCCTCTGCGACTGCTAACTGTACAACAGAGGATGTAGGCGGGGCCCCTGATTGAAGAGATTGGTAGAGGCTGTATAGCTCTGCCTTGTTCATCCGCTTGCTGGCGGTGACGTCCCGTTTGGCCAAAGCAGTTCGAAGGCCAGCGATGGTCCATTTCCCGATAGCTGGGATGCCCGGGAGCGCAGAAGCGTATGCCGACGCTGGCGAGGGAGGAGGATGTCTGCTTGGCCGCGGCGATGAATTGCAGATGCGCTTCGAGGTGCGTTTGGCAGCCTGGCGAGGCTGGCGGCCTCGGGTTGGAGCCTCGGGCTCCATTTCTGCAACCTTTCCAGGTTTGAAAAGCTGAGGAGCGCTTGAATTCACCGGAGTTTCCTGCTGATCGGAGCTATCGCTTACGACCGAATTCGAGGTATCCGACATGTTTAATCCTTTAGAGATGGTTTCAGGTAGGATTCCTGGTCTATGTATGTGCTGGTTCGCTTGAGCTGATAGGGTAGAGTCATGATTGCTGATAGCGAACCAGCCGGTGTTAATTATATGCTCCGGCTTCTCCCGAACTTTGTTAATAAAACATAATTTATTGAGATATCAGGATATGTTAGCAACGACAATGATAAGTAACGATAATAAAATACACTAATATTAGAGCGAAGTGTGGGGATACAAACAAACCGCCAGCAGCGATGCAGACAGGAACCGGATATTAAACTATCTTCTTTGCACTGTCAAATCTGGTAACCCATATTTGACAGGTTACCAGATGGCTTCTAATGTGGTCAGGCAGTACAGGGCTCAAACCCTGTGGTAAATGTTGGCGTGACCAATGTCCTGCGATGGCCACTTTGAGTAGCATCTTGGGGAGTGTGCCCACTGGTGTTATCGAGGTTTGGCCAGCTAAGGCCGTTATGGGTGCTCGTGTCGTGTAAGCAGTACCCGTCGCATGGGAGCCCACTGATATTGGTGGGTCTCAGTCAAATTTATGGCTTTTATCTGTGGTGAATGTGCCCACAGGTGTCACTGGGATATGACTAGCCATGGCTGTCATAGTTCCTTCCGGTTGGGTAAGCAGTACCTGTCGTTTGGGAGCCCACTGAAATTGGTGGGTCTCTGTCAAATTTATGGCTTTACCAATGGTCACTGTTGGCGGGACGATTTCTCATGGCCTAATGGGCGCCTTATGTGGCATCTGTGGTGAATGTGCCCACAGTAGTCACTGGGGTTTGTCTAGAGCTGTCATGGGTATTTATGTTGTGTACGTGGTATCCATTAGTTAGGAGCCAACTGAGACTGATGGAACTTCGTCAAACTTTAAGTCCTGGCCTGTTCCGATCTTGGAACTGGTACGTGGGTACTTCGTAGTCCATCGCTGGGGCTACGATGCGTAATTGGGGGTAGATTGTAGCAGAGTGTATAACGTGTGCCTAGATGGCCAGGTGATTCCACTCACTTTTAATTTGTGGTCTGGAACTTGAGGGTATATAAGGGTGAGAGTTGTCCACCTGGACGTGCGTCATTGTTGATACCGCCCCTCGGTGACATCATCTGCTGTCGCCGAAGGAAGCGCAGTATGTTTGCCACTAGTGACCGAGTCCTGGCTGTCAATTTCTCCTTTAACCTCAGACGTTACACTGCTGCCGAAGTAACTGCCATGAATAGCGTGGGTTATAGTATCTGATTCGGTCTACGAATGTGCAAATGGGGTTTGATGACCTTACGGAGCAAACGCTTTGTGACGCAACTACGTTTCTGTTTTGCCCTTGTTTGCTTGACGCCGCTGTCATTGGACTTGCGGCGCTCTGCTGTGGCTTTGTGGTGCTGTATCTTACTTTTACGAAAACAGAATACTTTGAGGCTGTTCCGGTGCCTTGCTTAGGTAGTCTCCTTGTGCTGCCGCTTTCCACTCTTCTTAATCCAGCATTTCGAGGCTGTTAGCTGTGCATTCCCGCTAATACAAACTTTTGTATGTTCTGCCGCCATTGTCTTCTCTGTGTGATAGTGTATTTATTTATTTTTGTTTTGTATTTTTATATTGCCATTGCCTCACGTTGCATGGTGGTGCATTTCCTGCTTTGCTCGCTGGTCCTGCTCTTTTACTTTACAGTGTAATGAGAGGTGAGGTAAGGCCATTGTTTTCGTTGTATTTTCTTCTATTATGTTGAATTGATATTTAATTTCTAACGTATGTGTAATTGTTCTTTTGTTTATAAATTTCATAAGTGTTTTTTTTTTCTTTTTGCTGATTGTTAGTGGAAACATATGGAACGTATTCACAACGAACGAGCTAAGTAAAGGTTCCAGTCTGCATCGCTGCCGGCGGCTTGTTTGTATCCCTGCACTTACACTTCGTTCTAATATTAGTGTATTTTATTATCGTTACTTATCATTGTCGTTGCTAACTTATCCTGATATCTCAATAACCCTGTTCTTGTTATTTACCTGAAGATTTTAAACCAAAAGTGATAGTTAACTTAACGCCGTTAGCATAGCAATAGCGTGTTAGCTTGCTTTCTGTTTACACGGTGGAATATCATCTTGCCTCTGGTTTGTCTTGTGTGCTAACTGTTTCTCTTTTTAAGAGAGTATACTACGATTCATCGAGCAACCTTGGTAAGTTGGAATTGCACTTCAAATCCGGTGAGTTATGGCTTCTATTCCTATTATTGTTACTTGCACCTCATGTCATATGTTTAGCTTAGCTTTCTCTGTCAGCTGCGAGGGTTTTATATGCGATAATTGCAGGGAAATAGTTAGGTTGACAGAGAAGATCTTAGAATTAGAGTCTCGCATCCAATCTTTATCTGAGGATAGTAAGAGTTTAACGACCATAGAAAACACTTTGGATGCGAGCAACATTAGTGCACACAGCTCGGTTCCGGCAGAAACGTCTTGGTTACGGATGTAACCTCAGCTCCCTTTCTGTCGGTCTCTCGATGTTGTGTCGAACCGACAGATTGGGGGTCCTATGGAAAACGCCACAGTGCTGAACCACTTCACAATCTCTAGCGGAGCGACGCTGACTGGCCTGGGCGAGTCAGACGTGAGCGCTAGCCGAAATTGAAACCATCCAGTGGAGAGGTAGGGGTCCCAGAAAAGTTGGGAAGCCCCTGCCACCGGCCGTTATGGGCGGAGGCCTAATTCTCTAACAGCGAGAAGCCGCCCGGCACCGTAAGGGCCACTGGGTAAGCATTATTCCCCCCTGGGGGAAAAACGCTGCAGAGACCACTACCTAAGGAGTAGTGGAGACACCACATGGTCTCGCCAACAGGGGAGAACTCATGGAAAATGTGCGGACTGAGGAGTTAACCGCAAGATGGGAGTCCACCTAGGGAGGTCATGGGTTGCCGAGTTGGGAACCATTCATGAGGATACATCAGATGGAACAGCCCACGGAGGGGGGGTTACCACGTCTGGAGCACTAGGTCCGGTTAGAGCTATGTGGCAAATAACTCAACTGTTCCCCGGGCTTAAGGGGGCAGGGCTGCTCTGCCCAGCCTGCCCAGAGGAAGGTGCTTAGTGATGGATGGAATGCCTGTTCTTTACCCAGTGGGGAAAGAAGGGAGGCTTAATAGCCGCTGATCACCCTAGAGGAAGGGGGAAGGGCTTTCGCAGGCGTACGCCCTACCGGCTGCCGGTCCTACACGTTGCCCTGCAGGACGCGGGCTGACACCGGTACCTCACGGAGTAGTTGGACATAGCCCAACCTGCAGCTCTGCAGATGTCTGCCAGAGAGGCGCCCTGAGCCAGTGCCCATGAGGAGTGTGCCCTACTCCCAACGGGCAGGGGCAATTTTGAGATCGGTATGCCATAACGACGGCATCCACGATCCAGTGCGCCAGCCTCTGTTTGGAGACAGCCCTCCCTTCTGCTGACCTCCAAAACAGACAAAGAGCTGCTCAGAGCTTCTGAAGCTCTGCGTGCGGTCCAAGTAGAGGCGCAGTGTGCGTACTGGACACAACTCGGAAGGGGTTGGGTCTTCCTCCCCGGTGGGTAGCGCCTGCAGGTTCACCACCTTGTCTCTCGGGAGAGTGGTGGGAACTTTGGGCACGTAGCCGGGACGGGGTCTCAGGATAACGTGAGAATCCCCGGGCCCGAGTTCTAGGCAATCTGTGGACACGGAGGGTGCTTGCAGGTCCCCTACCCTCTTGGAGGTGAGCGCCATCAGGAGAGCTGTCTTTATCGAGAGGTGAGAAAGAGCGGCAGATACGAGAGGCTCGAAGGGGGCGGGTCCTCTTGAGGCCTGCCACCTAGGTCGCAAGAGGGTACGGAGCGCAGATGAGGCTGTCGCCTTCTCGCGCCCCTTAGGAACCTAATGACCAGGTTGTGCTGTCCCAGAGGCTTCCCAGCAACTGGGTCATGATGAGCGGCCGTAGTGGCTACATGCACTCCCAGTGTGGAGGGGAGAGGTTACTCCCGAGTCTCTTTTGAGGAAGGGACAACCCGTTCCCGATCAAGCAACTCCGCGGGTCTTCTCACCGAGAAGAGCACCAGGACGAGAAGAGGCACCACTTATGGGCGTATAGCCACCTAGTGGCCGATGCCCTAGCCTGAGTGATGTCCCAACCAGACAGGAGGTGGGCCACTCGGGATCTCCTCGTCCCGTCCAGACATGGAGGAGCCAGTGTTCTGCCTGGGATGCCGTAACGTGCCCTTTTTCCTGGGAAAGCAGGTCCTTCGCCAGGGGGAGCGGCCAGGGGGGAGTTGTTGTCAAGAGCCTTAGCTCCGAGAACCAAGTCCTGGTTAGGCCAATGGGGCATAACTAGTACCACTTGATGCTCCTCTTCCCTGGCCTTGCACAAGACCTGTGCAATGAGGCTCACTGGGGGAAGGCGTACTTCCGTTTGTCACGCAGCCAGCTGTGCGCAAGGGCATCCGTGCTGAGGGGTGCCTCGGTCAGGGAGTACCAAAGCGGACAATGGGTGGAGTCCGGGGAGGCAAACAGGTCCACCTGTACTTGGCTGAACTGCTCCCAAATGAGCCGGACTGCGCGGGGATGGAGTCACTACTCTCCGCGAGGCGTTGACTCTCCGTCAGGACGCCTGGGATGTGTGTGGCTCGCAGGGAACTGATCACCTGCTGACTCCAGAGGAGGAGGCGCCGGGTGAGTCATGTTAGCTGCCGTGAGCGAATGCCACCCTGACGATTGATATACGCCACGGCAGCTGTGCTGTCCGGACCAGCTTGTGCTTGTCCTGCACGAGAGGTAGTAGCCTCCTCAGTGCAAGTAGCACAGCCAACAACTCTAGGCAGTAGATATGCCAACGCAGGCGGGGGCCCGTCCACCGACCCGACACTGCATGCCTGTTGCACACGGCATCCCAACCCTGCAGGGAGGCATCCCTAAGGGGACCCTTGTCCGCAGAAGGTCATGGGAGACCAGGGGGTTAGGGTGCGTTGGCAGAAAAGCGTGATGACCATATGCCTGCTGCCTGTGTGCCACGCTCTCCAAGGAACCTGACTCTGTAGCCAGTGTTGGAGCGGTCGCATGTGTATCGACCCGAGGGGGGCACCCCCGCCGAGGATGCCATGTATCCCAGGAGCCTCTAGTTTCAGGGGGACCGCTGACTTCCCGAAAGCTTCAGGCAGTTCAACACTGACTGGGCACGATCTGTAGTCAGTCGCGCTGTCATGGGGACAGAGTCGAGTTCCATACCGAGAAAGAGGATGCTCTGCACCAGGGAGAGCTTGCTCTTTTCTCAGTTGACCTGTAGCCCCAACCGATCTTGGTGCTGGAGCACCAGGGCCCCATGTGTACACAACAGATCTCGAGAGTGAGCCAGGTTGAGCCAGTCGTCGAGATCTTCCCTGTGGGGAAGGAGGGCGGCTTCCACGACCTTAGTAAAGACCCGTTGAGACACGGACAGACCGAAGGGGAGGACCCTGTACTGATATGCCCATCCCTCGAACGCGAACCGTAGGAACGGCCGAAGTCGAGGGAGGATCGAGACATGAAAGTACGCGTCCTTCAGGTCAATTGCCATGAACCAGTCCTGACACCTGGCGGTCGTCAGGATGCGTTTCTGCCTGATCATCCTGAAAGGCAGCTTGTATAGGTGCCTGTTCAGAACACACAGATCCAAGATAGGGCGCAACCCCCTGCCTTTCTTGGGGACAATGAAGTACGGGCTGTAAAACCCGTTGAACATCTCGGCTGGTGGGACGGGCTCGATCGCTCTCTTCTCCAGAAGGGTGGCGACCTCGGCCCGAAGTACGGGAGCATCCTTGCCTCTGACTGAGGTATATAGGATATAGGATATCACTTAATGAAATGAGTTGATTTGATTTGGGGGGATTTGGAGGAGGTTGCACATTTTGTTATCATTTTGGGGTTATACTGAATGTTGTTGTTGTTGTTGTTTCTGTGGGTGTGTGTGAGGAATTTGGTTTGAGTACTTTCTTTCTAGTGTTGTCATTGGTTAGCTAATCCATGCCTCTTCCCCCAATTCACAATTGTCTTTTCTTTTATAGTTGTGTGTATTTTGTACCTAAGCAGTCCAAATTAGCAATGGTACTAAAAGTTTTTTTTAGATATTAAAATAATTTTGACTTAATAAAGATCTTCTATATTTGTTCCCACATCTCTGGCCTTAAATGTTTTCTCTCTGGTATTGAACCTGTGTTCCATTGTTCATTGAATTTCTTGGGTGCAATTCCCAGGGTGGCGTAGTCGTTACCTAAACCTAGCCAGAGAAAAATACCATTCAGTTACATATGCAATAGCAATTGTGCTTTCACCTTGAATAATACTGCAATGATTAATTTGAGTTCCCCAATTAGTTTTAAAAATGTTGTTAATAGACGTCCACTCTTTCACACGTCACGCAGCACCCTTTGTAAAAAGCAGGAAATCCTTTTTTAAATACACAATCATTTGTATCCACTAAATCCACTAATTTAATGACAAATTATATTTGCAAAGTGCCTTGTGTGGTCAAGTGGGTACAAATCCACTGCATTGTTTTCTGTTGGCCTACATTACAATTTTATTACTTTTATGAGTTTTATGAGTTAAGTTATGTATATAGATATAAAGCTGATATTAATTTATAAATATATTCTTTCACAGTTTAAAGTGGATGATTGCCAAAACTGCTGAAAAGATTTTCTAACAAGTCTCGTGATTAATCAATATCTCGCGATGAATCAATATCTCGCGATGATGCATTTCCGTTGCAGAATGGCCACGAGAGAACGACATGCGGGATTTGTTTTGTTTCAAAAAGTGATGGAGTATTACAATACTACTGTTGGGTAAGTACATTTTGTATTGTTTCATTAATGTGGTTGAGTTTCACTTGTTTGACACGAAGGAACAGAGAAAAAAATGATACGCACATTGTCAACTGCCATGTAGTTTGAGTTTAGCTAAAATAAACTAGCAGGCTAAAAGGTAACGTTAGTAGGGTTAAAGTAAGGCTTTACCCTAAAAGGTTTACCTATTTTTCTACACTTGAGTTGTGCTATGCTATGTTTCTTGCTGGGAAATTGATTGCAAAATCATCAAGCCCCCAAACTGTTAGTGTTGACTGAGTTTTGTGTCACTGCCTAAAAACAGTTACATTTAACATTAAGTTGAGCAATTTCATGCAACTACAGGAACAATGTGTAAATAGATCAGGGGTTTCCAGCCTTCATACTTAATGTCATCTGAACTAATTGTTTGTAAACACAAAATGTGACAGCAAGTGTCACGTCACATTCAGTTTAGAAGTTGTGATGTGACCAGGTGTGTGTTCATATTAATGAACAGATTTTTCTATAAGCATTCCAAAGAAAGATTTTACATTGTGTTCGTCTCTCTCTCTCTCTCTCTCTCTCTCTCTCTCTCTCTCTCTCTCTCTCTCTCTCTCTTTCTTCTCTTCTCTTCTCTCTCTCTCTCTCTTTTTCTCTCTCTTCTCTGTCTCTCTCTCTCTCTCTCTCTCTCTCTCTCTCTCTCTCTCTCTCTCTCTGTATATTTGGGTAGTTAACAAATGAACCATAGTGACGGTACCAAATCTAAAAACAAGCTGTAATTTTTCTGAGGTGATGTAATCCTGAGTAATTTCTTTTACAGAATCATGTTAAATGACTTGGTGAATGGTGAAATTCAGTATGAGGGGTGGTGGTCAATTTGAAAAGAAGCCATTCAAAGCAATACTATGCAATTCAATGTAATGTTTGCCTTAGACAAGAAACAAGAGATTTTTATAATGTCATATTTATTTATGTAATTTTATTTTTTTCTATTTAGTGGACTCCTCTGTAAGAACATCAGGTTTTACCAGAAATGTCACTTTCACAAAGTTTACAGGGACTTTCTCAAGGGCACCACTGTGGCATTGAAGACGGAGGGGACAAATGCTGTTTTTTTTCCGCTAATCTAACAGATATTCTTTGTCACAATCTATACTCTTAATAGAAGATGTAGACTTGCCATGATCCAGAATGCAAGCTATTTGCTGAAGTTCATATTTCAAACCGAACAGCATGGAATGCAGTACTCTTCAGGTGCTTTTGCTACCCCTAAAAAAGTTTATTCTAGTGTTATTAGTAACTTTTATTGACATACGATTATTATAGAGAAAGATTGTGTAATACGTGTTAATTACAATCTTGTGTGTATTTTAAATTTAGTTGTAGGATAATCTGACTTTCAAAATAAATTCATGTCATTTACCTCGAATTTTGCCTTGGATTTTTTCCACTTTTTTAATATTCATATTCTCTTCTCACTCGGATGCTGTGAACAGGTGTAGAAGGTTGCCGGTTCGAATCTCAGGGTCGGCAGGTGACGACTGAGGTGCCCTTGAGCAAGGCAACTTACCCCTACAGGCGCTGCAGTGATAGCTGCCCACTGCTCCGGGTTTACGTGTGTTCAGGACTTGCTGTGCGTGTGTTCACTACTCTCTGGATGGATTACATGCAGAGGTCACATATCGGGTATGGGTCACCATATCTGACAAATAGGTGACCTTCACTTAAATTCTGCTCTGTTCCTCACACAAAACTGTTGTATTCCACTAGAAAAAGACTGTGACTGCAACGCATCATCATTTGGACTACTTTTGGTATTTTTGAAATAAATAAATAACTGTGATTGCACTTATCAGTCACGTCTTTCTTTTAACTGTACATATTTTAAAGAAATAGTCATGGTTAGGTTTAGAGGTAGTATTTTATAAAACAATAATGACAATAAATGTAATGCTATATTCTTCTAAAATAGTCATTTTCCTACATATTTCAGTCTATGACATTTATATATTTTATATTCGCTATAAAATGGGTAAGTTTGGGGTTGTTTAACAGGTCTAAAATATAAATCACTTATCGATACAATTACAAAAATGCACTTATACAAATATCTTAATGAAATCAAAAAGTTTTAAAATATTTAACGTTTTTTTAGCTAAAAATACGTAGTCAATTTTAAGTTTTATACGTTGTAATACGTCCCAATTTAATGTTTCAGCATCAATAAAGAAAAATCTACGTTTTGTGCTTGTAAACAAATACTTATGTATAAACAATGAGACCATGCTGAATTTTTAGTAAAAGTAGTCAAATTATTGTTTTGCATATACCAAACAAGATTAGTCTTAACATGTTTCTTACAAAGATTATTTTGTTGTCTGGACAGTTAGATTCTCAAATTTTTGGCCAAAATGTGTCAAAATTTTTGGCCAAAATGTCAAAACGTTTGCCCAACTTGCAAAGTCTAATCTGTACAAACAATATTGCAAGCGTTTGAAAGTTTTTCAAACAATACTGCAAGTGTTTTTTTATTTTTATTTTAAAGATTAGTGTTTTCAGTTCTTTCTGGCTTATTTATGTTTTAATGTTGTTGTTACTATTAGTTATCTGATGTGTTTAGAGTTTTTTTAATGAATGATGTTTGTTGATTGTTACCATGATTGAAGTGTATGTGTTCAGTGTTGGGATGTAAATGTACGACCCAGTGACACATCCAGTATAAATGCATTCAACACTGTTTAAACAGTTATTTTATCAATGTTTTGGTTTGTCTAAAGCAGCAAACACATACAATTGTAGTAAGAGACAAATATGTTAGTCTCTTTTAATTATCAATCTATATTCTTTATTTATGTTCAGCCAACAAAACATATTTTGTTCTGTTATTCATTAGGTAAACTTCACTATTATGTGACAACTGATGACTCAAACGTAATGTTTTGAGTTGGGTGGACTTCAGTACCTGTTTATTAAATTAACTCAAAAAGGTGCTTGTGATATGTTGCCTTATTTGGCCAGTAGTATTTACTTTCTTCCCAGTAAAACGTTGGAACACTTGGTTGGACCTACACGGATGACCCATTAGCTATACCGCTAGCTATTACTCAGTAAGGGACAGCTACTTTTACACCAGCTGGTTTATAGTTATTGCCAAATGCAGTCAATACAACACAATACAACTGTGATGTTTACACAGACAGACACATTCAAACCACTACATAATTTAGAATCTTGGTCTCACTCTATATTTAACAACTGTGTACCTCCATAAGAAAATGTTACATTTATACTTGCTGTTAGAGTTAGGGGATAATTTTTTATTGGATGAAAAAAGCATTACACAAGATAAAATTTGAGGTTGTTCTGTTTTGCATGACCAGGACAGGTATTTCTGTATTTTTGTGGGCATGTGAACAAATTCTGGTGATTTCAAAAAATAGGTATCATAAGCTCTTAAGCATATTTGCTATAAATAGTCACCACAGTTATTGTTTTACACTCATATTGTTTATGCAGAATTATTTCCAAAATAATAGAGGATATTAGTATCTGTAGTTACTTTTATAATCAAAAGTTTATTGTAAAACATCCATAAACAAGCTTCTATGTAAGTGTTACTGTATAGACTATTACTAAAAAAAAAAAAGATTATGTAAATAAATCTTGACCCTTTATTAAACCACTTTCAAATAATTAAATATGTAAACTAATGAATTATTATTCAGCTAATTGTTTTCTTATTTCTTATATTATTAAATGTTAAATTGTAAATTAAAAGAAGCTATAAGTCTGATATATGCACTATTTCTTTCTACTGAAGTATCTACACTTCAGTCGAATTCATAGAACATTGTAAGCACTGTCAACAAGCATGTTTTTGTTACTGTGGTGAGGATATTTTTACAACATGCCCCCAATAAATTTTATGGCTTCAGAAGGAGCTAACAGAAAGCTTGTTTATACAATTTTCCCTTACCAGAAATAGAGCACTGATAAAGAAAGTGGAATATTACAAGTTATTACAGCTTTTAAAAAATGAAATAATCAAACACATACATACAGTAGATGGTATATTTGGGACCCACAGGTGTATTTGACTACTATGTACTTACATAAGAAAAACAATAAAATAAACATATAGTGTGTAACAAAGTGTTGTAAAATAATACTTTTTAATCTTCACTTAATTCAAGTAATTTAACTTGAGCCTTTTCCTAAAACATCCCTAACCCTAAACTTACACAGAACAACAACTATGTGCGCAATAAGTAAAATGTATCAAATGTTTTTTTTTTCTTATGTAAGTACACTGTATTTAAAATACCTATTATTAAACTATATAAAACGTGATACAAAATTATATACACGCAATATGAAATATTATGTTTTCTATTAATGCATTTAATGTTATCATTATTGCATTTTTGTATATTTTCAAAACATTAGGGAGGTGGTTGGTAAAATTCATGTTTATCCTCATTTATTCGTGAAATAAAACAGGATTATTTCTAGGGGAGAACTGATAGGACTGTTTAATACTTTTTCTACGTTACCTGCTCAATCTTTGAAATGTTGTATTCAAATCAATCTCTATTGTTTTATGTGGTGTAGCATTAATATCTAAATTACACATAAATAGATAACACATATTTGTTTAAAATTCAAAACAAATCCTGTTATGTAACTTGAATGTACTATTTATACAGATCAAAAGTGACACTTGTGAAGGTTTTGTATGGACATATGGGTTCTTTCAGTGAATAGATGTCTACCTGGGCAGATGTGCATTGTTCTGTTTGCTCACCAGCCCCTTTCACCTTGCCCTTTGGACGCCGCACCCTGGCTTTGTCATAAAACAGGTCCTGTTAAAGCAATGCTGTAGAGGAGATATGTTGTGCCCGTCAAGCTGATCTTCTATGTCACAGCATTGATAAGAGAGTTCAGAGTGTGCCTGATATTAACATAGCTCACAGTTTCTCTGTGTGCACTTGTCTCCTATCCAGCAATGCCGTTACACTGTGCAAACATTATGAACTCCTGCTTGAGTGTCTATTCATTCTTAGTGGTAGTTTTCATGTTTTCCCAAAATGCCTCTGTTATATTTTCATTTAATATAAAGTGTAACTTATTTAATCCTTTACATTTAAAACATGAAATGTTAGCTGGAAAAATTAGATAAAACATGAATATTATTTTAATCTATATAGCAATATATTTGCTCGTAATCAAAGGGGAACCACTTTATAAATAGCACCAATAGCTTGGTGCTTCAATGGTTCTTTGGGGAGACCGAGGTGCTATATAGCACCGTTACCGTATAAAGAACCCGTTAAGCCCCTGTATGGTTCTTCAGCGGTTCTA
The DNA here is from genome assembly GCF_024868665.1 of Triplophysa rosa. Lineage (NCBI taxonomy): Eukaryota > Metazoa > Chordata > Actinopteri > Cypriniformes > Nemacheilidae > Triplophysa > Triplophysa rosa. Next base: position 64,177 of record NW_026634764.1, read on the forward strand.
TATAGCACCTCAGTCATCCCAAAGAACCGCTGAAGAACCACTCAAGCACCAAAATATGGTTTTACATAGAATTAAAAGTGGTTCCCCTATGATCACGTGCCAAGAAACACGTTTAGTGCTATATAGCACTTTTTTTAGAGTGCAATATTTTTCAGTTAACAGTTCTTTAAACATTGCTAGCAGTTATCTGCAACATTTTAGAAGTCAACACACTTAAAAATATAGTAACACCATCAATTCCTTGTAGCCAGAAAGAGTAAAATCTGGTACTTGGCTGTAGGTAAGACAATACACGTCAAATGTAAAATAAAGATTGTTCTCTTATGTTGCTTTGATGGCAATCATTGTCATGTGTTAAAACATTTTATTATACAAATTACCCTTAGACATATACATTTTTTAAATGTACCATAAATTGGAAAACCTCTCACTTTACATTGTTGAGCAAAGCAAAAGCAGTTCTAAAATAAAGAAACCAATTGTACACAAGATTAAGTATTAATGTATACATAGAATGTTGCTTTACAGGTGTTGCAAACTTGTGTTTTATGTTTAGTTTTTATAAAATACCAGTGTACATATGTGATATTTGTGTTTCCTTTTTATTGCAGCAAGAGTACGTTTATATTGAAGTACTCTGTACAAGTGTGAAAGAGATATGTTGTATCAAAACAACCAACAGTCAAAATTTGGACATTCTTACTCATTTTAGTACTCTTCCTTAATAGTCATTGGCATAGATGGTGATACCAAGCCACTGCTGCTACTTGTCACCATGGCAACATTGCCTGGTAGAGCTGAGTTAGGTGGGGTAGGTGTGGTTGTGGATGCGGGCTGTGGCTCTTGCATCTTCTTTTTATTGACTTTCCTCTCTTTAGCACGCCGGTTCTGGAACCAGATCTTTACCTGCCAACAAAATTATGGTCTTCATGCCATGATAAAAATAACGTTTCACTTGATGTTATTAACGTAAACGTTACAGTGCGTTGCAATTAACTATAGTGTTAGTAGGCAAAGTATTGTAGTTCAACATCGTTTTACATCTTTTTACAAGTTTACACAACATATTACTAGTATCCTAAGTTCTTTAAGCGTTTTAAACTGTAGACACTTAGGTTGACTCTACACCTAAACCTAACATCACAGAAAACGTTCAGCATTTTTACAGTTTCAAATACACAATTTATTATGATTAGTAAGTTGGTTTTCTCATGGGGATCAAAACATGTCCCCACAAGGTCAAAAAATTACTATTTTTGTGGGACAAAGTCTGCACTGAAGGGACGGGTGCCGTGGCTTCACCTTACTTCAAATATAAATACTTTTGTGTGGCTTTGACAAATATAAATCAATTATTATTGAGCATCATCTTATTTTAAATTGATGATTTAAGCATTATTAAGACAAACCTTTTCTGATTGTGATATAAACTACAAAAAGTAGAGAATAATTCATGGTTTAAGTCTTTCTTCCTGCTAGGTCAGTGTTACTGTGAAAAAGGGACTTCTTATCATGTTCGAAAACATCTTCTGTTAGCACACACTCTAGCCTTGAGGGGTTTGTGTGTGTGTGTGTGGGATTGTATTGTTTCAGAAAAGTGAGAACGAGTAGAAAATCACCAGACGGACATAATGACCGGAGACTTAGTGGCCTTTTGATATGTTTTAATTAGTATTATAGTAAATGTCTGTCATCTTTGATAATCTATAGGACTATATGTCCTATCTCATGACTCCAGGGCCCGGTTTCACAGACGAGGCTTAAGGCTAGTCCCAGACTAAAATACAGCACACTGTAGAATATACAGGGAGCACTCACAGGCATGCACAAACACACACGCGTGCGCACGCACGCACACACACACACACACACACACGCACACACGCACACACACACACATATTATTTTTGAAAAAGTGTTTTTTTTTTTAAGTTAAGTTTAATAAAGAAAGAAATACAGTCTTTTGGATGTCTGGATTTCATTTCAGTGTTGTCACACTTTTTTGTCAGGTCCTAAAACTACAGTGTTCACCCTAGAGCCTATAATTAATAGAGAACAAAACAAAACACTGCCAGCTGACTCACTGTTAAAGTCAGCATGAAACGGAAGTAGCAGTTGTATTTTTTTCCTGTATTGTGACGTATATCCGAGTGAAACAAATTATGAAATTAGAAAAAATGCAGGGCGGGACTTGATTTCGTTCATCGAGTATTGATTGGATCGTTGAAAGTTGGGCATTGCCAACAAAATGGAGTCAGATTTGTAAGCAAGTTTGAAATCAGTCAATCATTGAAGCCCGCCCTCACACCATTCCTCGTGACCAGAGGTGAAGAGAGGTGGTTTCGAAGTGGGAGGAGGTTAACGTTTTAGATTAAAGATTACAAGTGCAAATTAATTTTTAAAAAATATGATGTGCACAGGTAAATTGTTTATAATAAATACTGCAACACTGTGTAAAACAATCAGAATTATCATTTTTAATTTAATGCCGACTTCAATGTTGATGCATGGTGGTTAACAACATTGTTCTCAATTTAAGTAAGGCAACGTATCAGAGACACATAAAAAATCACTTTGCAGGGAAGACATAAAAGAACTAGCTTAAAGTGCACAATGTATAAACTAGCAGTTCTGATCACTGACAGAGATGTTGTAGTCTGGTTACTAACGAACAACCCGCGCTCATAAATGTAACAAACTGAAGTAGTCGCAGAGCAAAAAGTGCAATGGTTTTATTGCAGTGTTACCACCCTAATTTTGCAAACAGGTAGTTTGTTTATCACGTGTGTTTTTGGGCTCAGATTTTTCAAGAGGTATCACTGTTTTGAAAGCAGTTCTGCTTACCGCTGGGCAGGCTTTGAATTCTGCCTCATCTCCCTCCCTCTCCTAGTTCCCAGTCTCCTCTCTGCGCACCGGTGCTTCGATGGCCACGACCATCATCAGCCTCAGCCACTGGACCTGATGATGGTCCGGCTGCTGCATAAAGCATGTGCTATTTTTACACATTTTGCAGCATCTGCAAAAAGGCCGGTGTCACAAAATATCTCTGCGCCTCACTTGCTATTCTTCATAAACTTTCGGACTATTTTAACACACACGGCACACTGATGCTGCAATCTCTCAAAGGCCAGGGAGTTGTGTGATTGGGCCAGCCGAATGTCATTTAAAAAAAGAGCCAATGGGCCACTGATTAAGTGTCTCGTGGGCCAGTCTATCTGTACAGAAAGATGTATGCTGCAAATCGATTTACCAGTTTAATTTTTTATATGAGATGTATGGGACCAAAAAGTACGTCGGCCCTCCGAGAAAATGCCCGGTATGCCTGATTACCAATCCAGTCCTGACACACACCTACACACACACGCACACACACACACAAAGTGATAATAGTAATAATAATAGAAAATAGGCTTGACTGGGAGCTGGTCTTCTTTGAGCCATAATATTTATATATCTTTCCCACATTTGTTAACAAAACATTTTAGGTAAAATGTAAAAAAATTATTGACCAAAAAATTAGAAATACTTTAAGAAACCTCTTCTTGTGGTCCTTAGGAGTTTTATAGTGTAAGTGTCTACAGTATAAAACTCTTACAGAATTTAAGATACTAGTACTCGAAATGCTGTTCTGCTTATAAACAACAGGCATTATAAAAAGCATGGTAAATTTAAATGAATAAATAATAAGTCACAACAATTGACAGATTGTGACAAAACAATTAACATAATGTCTTCTTTACTTTAAGTAGACTGTAAAAGTGGCTAACCTGTCTCTCTGACAGGCTGAGGGCTGTTGCCAATTCAGATTTTCTTCTTATTGTGATGTAACGACTGTAATGAAATTCCTTCTCCAATTCCAGGCGCTGAAGATCTGTATACACCACACGGTATTTGTCTTTTGTTCTGGTCTTCCCTCCTAAAAAATGTATAGTTTACATCATATAAAATGAACTTAATACTTACATAAAAATGTAACTAATATTTGTATGATGTTCTTATAAAATATTTCAGTAATATGCATTAGGCTGTACTGACTTTCTTCACATTACAGAACAATAATCATTGTGTATTTTATCAACATGCTTGGTATTTTTTAGATTTATTAATGATGACTTTAAAAAATGGTCAAATGTTTTTTTTAACTGTTACATGTTATATTATAAAGTAACTATGGTAACTGAACTGTGTTCAAACAATTATTTAGTGCATTTATATATAAAACATCAAGATGGTTGTGCTATAAAGGTCTTTAGAATTATATCCCTATATTTCAAACTTAGTTTACCTTGTCAGTGGCAAGAGAGGATGTACGTGTCTACCAGGTTAAATATTAAAACAAAGAAAAAAGACGCTGTCTAGGGAAACAGCAACAACGGAACTTCAGATCATTAGGTAACCATATCTTCATTGAAAATATCATTAGTCCTTAGTCTCCAGTTATGATTAACTTGGCCAAGGATCTCTTACAACAATCACTATAAAAAGTGGTTTACTTATATAACATAAAAAGACATTTTGTTGTTTTAATGTTTTATTTTAAAAATTAAGATCCTCAAGGCATGTTTTGCATATGCTATAGTGGCAGTGCGGAACCATTTGTTTCTAAAAAACCTAGTTACTACAAGAAAACTTACTAATGATCGCTACTTTAATAAGTGAAAGGCTTTGAGGCACTTCAAAATATAAATTGAAGGCCATGGAGTGCATATACACAGAGGTTCTAATAGGGTTATTTTCAGCATTGCCATAGAAGAACCATTTTTGGTTTTCCAAAGAACCTTTCAAGTCAAATGTTCTTAAAATAACTATTTCTTTCTTACCTTTTTTTGCCTACAGAAACTTATTCCAAAAAAGCCTTTTGTGCAACAATAAAAATATGCAGATGGTTCTTCTATGGCATAGTTTGGAACAAGGGGTTTCATAGTGAATGACACAGAAAACAGTTTGGTCCAATGAATGGCTAGCAATAACAATAGTATTGATATCTTAATATAAGGTACTTTGGTATTGCAATTAAACTTGTAACACTTTATTTTATGGTGCCCTTGTTACAAGTTACATGTATTTACTAAAGTATTTACTATAAATTATGCATAATTACACGTAACTAAGCCTGAACCAAACCCTAATCCTAACCCTACAGTAAGTACATGTAGTTAATTTTTATTACTCAGTGCTTTAATGTATAATTACACTGTAACATGGGCAATGTAAAATGAAGTTTAACCTTAAACTTATATTTAATTTATACAACGACAAGAAAAATTCTCTTCTCTTTACCCAAAGAGAACATTTTCCCCATTTTTAATTTAAAAGCCATTTTGTTTGTTTTGATAAATATAATGTCTGTTCAGGTGGGAGTGTATACATATATCTTAAAGGCTGTCTCAGCGGGCTGCACTGGTGTGACAGTACGGAACAAAAGAGAGCAAATGGGACAAAAAATTGACAAAAAAAAACTATAAAACAAGGATTTTATTATTACTATAATTGTATTTTTTTTGGTTGTTGTAGGATTGTGATGATGATTATTATTACGGTGTTATGTTTTAAACCATATTAGAAACAACATAGAGTTAGGCCTAGTGGATCTGAAATTATGATTTCCCAAAAGAATGCAGTTGAGAGGTACACACTGTAAGTACTACAATGTCAAAGTATATTTCTTTTAAAGTTAGCAAAATTAGCAATAATAAAAAATAATTATGTAGATATTTTTATTATTAGGACAAAAAGCTGTTATATTGATCCAGTGTGCCTACTTTATACAGCGTGCCTACTTTATACAGCATTTATTTAAATGATTTTAAAAATAAGCATTTTAAAATTAACCATTGATTACTTTCAAGTGCCTTTAGATCTACCACGATTTTCAAGCGCAGGGCTATTTATGGAACACAGGGCCCTTAGCAATGCTTCCAACTGAATTTATAGTATAAAATAATAATTATACAATTAAAATAATATTTGCATTAATTTAATAATAATTCATTGTTTCACTGAAATGAATGCAAACATCACTAATTATATAATATACATGTATATTTTCTGTATATATCCTAAATAACAAATATTAAACTAAATGTTTAACTATTTATATCAAGAGAATTGTTCACAATGTCCCCGAAACTAAGTGCCATTAAACTATTGAATAGATATTTTCTGCATCCTCACATAAAATGCAAAATGTGACATCAAAGCAAAGTGATTCAGCCCACAAACCTGTGTTTTCGACTACAAACTCCACTTTGTGGGTCATTGGCAGGTCCTAACAGGGCTTGACACTACATGTGATTTTTGTAGATGTTATTCTGATAAATTTGTATCTATAATAATAGTTATTTACTTACATTTCTGGAAATTGCATTCGAAATAGAGTTTAGGTTTTAATCGCACCTGAATTTGAAGGCGGAGCGCTCCGACGCATCCAATCGTACGGGTTCCGGCGCTGAGAGGTCGGCGACAGCTGTCCGACTGATGTGTTTATAGAGGATGGAAGAAGCCCGGGCGCTTGAGCAGATGAAAACTCTGGATGGCTGAAACCCAACTGACCGTTAGAAGTAGATGGTCCAGTCCCCGGACCGTAAGGTGTCCATTCTTCCCGTGGAGAGGGGTATGCTGGATTCCACGCTCCTGTTTGGCTGTGGTGGGGGTCGTTGGTAATACCAGGAACGTGATGGTATCCTGTGAAATCCGGATATTGTGGAGGTGCGGGTACAAAATTTTGAGGGTTCAGGTTTAGGCTTGGGTGTCTTACGGAATTTGGGTACATACTGGTGTCCTTCTCTAAAAGATAACTAACATACATATTTTCGCCTGATGACTCCAGTGCATAATGTGTACCCAACCAATTGATCTTGGCTCCTTAGACCCAGGTTTCCCTATAACCTGACGGCTCCTCTACCTGGCCAGGTTTTCTGAACTTTAGCCTTGGTGTCTTCTAATGATTGCAACACTGACGTCACTTTTATGGGCTTGATCACCCTTGGTCATATAAACCTTGTGTTCCGCATTCAGACATTCTCATTATATTAAAATAGTGACATATTTGTACATGCTATCTCGATAATTATACAATAATTTAATAGGCTAAAAATGTAATTATTTATTATATTCATTTATTGTTATGTTTAATGACAATTAATTACAAGAATTATTAAACATATTTATAATAATTTTAACATTTCACAATGCTAATTTAGATTTTATTTAATTAAAAAGCATTACTAAGAATTGGATTGGTAAGCATTGAATTAGTAAGTTTCAGGCAGTGCATTTAAGTAATTTAAACAATAAGGTAATACCTGATTCTGTTCTCTCCTTTTTTGACGTGACGATCTTAATTTAATGCCAATGTGTTAAATATTGAATGTTGCATTTTGTCTCACATTCCTGTCGCATTATGTTTTAAATACAGTATACAGTAATGTAGTAATGTCGTTTGTCCTGAACTTTGTTAAAATAATCTTGAAGTGTTTTGCGCTATAATTTATAAAGCAGGCCATAACCCGAATAATTTTTATACCAGAAATGTCTTAATTCTGAGAAAGGGTAAACATTGCCTTTGACAAACATTGCCATTGACAAAATTATTGCCAAAATACAAAATGTAAACTTGCAAATGTTTAATATGCACTCTTAATAAGATTAAACAAATACATATTAACATGAAATATTAATATACTTGCACGCACGCATCCAACATCCAACCACTTTCAAAGAATTGCTTTTTGGCTGAACTACATGCCTAGACACTTTATTCTTTATGCACCACAAAAAGTAAGGATTTGAAATGGCACAAATTGACTGGGAGGTAGTTGGGAACTATATGTTTTCTTGAGTATAAAGGTCACAGAAGTGGGCCTATAGTGTATTGTGGAGTGCAATAAACGAGGAGACAAAAACGAAGATGTGTCGGGTCCGCTTACTCTCCACTTTAATATAACTCTCACACCGAACAGCGAGTTAAGTAAAACCACAGCACACACATCACGAAACAGGAACAACACAACTAACTCCTCACTCCCTTAAAGGTACAGTACCTAGGTGAATGTCTCCCTTCATATTACTTGTGGTTCGCCACACAGGCCCCCCCAGAATTCACCCCTAAAAACAGGCCAGACCGAACATATACCCCAAATAAAACATAGGTCTCCATGCATACTTGCAAAACAGAACAGCGTTTACAGTGTATATTAAAGTCAACGGAGAGGGGGGCGGATCAGGCGGCCATAACGGCTTCGCTTAGCAGGAGAGGGGCGAAGGGCCAGGGGCAGAGCAGGGGCCGAGGCTACCGCAGGGGGGCGCCTTCTCCGAGGAGGCTGGGCCAGCTGAAACGGCTTACCAATATCCACATGAGCAGGCTTGAGACGGTCTATCGCCACCCGCTCAGGCCTGCCCCCCATATCCACAACAAAGTTCTTAGACCCTCCCACCAGGACGTGGAAGGGTCCATCGTAGGGGGGCCGCAGCGGGGTACGATGGCCATCGTGGCGGATGAAAACATACTTGGCCGACGGTAAATCCTTGGGCACGTAGGATTGGGGGAGGCCATGGTGAGTCGTGGGAATAGGAACAAAAGCATCGGCAATGTCCCGGGACACAGCCCGATGAGAGGCCACAGACCACTGGGCCGTGGGATCCGGAAGAAACTCCCCCAGAACGCGCAGAGGCTGGCCGTACACCAACTCGGCCGATGAGGCTTGCAGATCTTCTTTGGGGGCGGAGCGAAGGCCAAGCATGACCCATGGGAGGCTGTCAGCCCAGTCGCAGTTCGTAAGGCTGGCCCGTAGCGCGGCCTTCATGTCACGATGAAACCGCTCGCAAAGTCCATTGCTCTGTGGGTTATAGGCTGTGGTACGGTGGACCTTCACCCCCAAGAACTCGGCGACCGCAGTCCAAAGCTCCGATGTGAACTGCGGACCTCGGTCCGAGGAGAGGTCAGACGGTGTACCGAAACGGGCCACCCAAGCCATAATGAACTCCTGGGCCACTTCAGCTGATGTAGTGGAGGACAGGGGAACCACTTCTGGCCACCTGGTGGTCCTGTCCACCATGGTGAGGAGGTAGGTGTAACCACGGGAGGGGGGTAAGGGGCCCACCAGGTCCACATTCACATGATCAAAACGTCTCTCTGGCACTTTGAAGGGTGCCAAGGGGGCTTTGGTATGACGAGTCACCTTTGCGCGCTGGCACGCCACACAGGCAGCAGCCCAGGCCCTGACTTCCCTCCACAGGCCTGGCCAGACGAACTTGGCCCCCACCAGCTTGGTAGAGGCCTTCACCCCCGGGTGGGAAAGGCCGTGGATGGCGTCAAAAACCTTACGCCTCCAGCCAGCAGGTACCATAGGGCGCGGTTGGCCAGTGGAGACATCACAGAGGAGCGTAGCATTGGCCGTGTCAAAAATCACATCCTCCATGAGCAACGCCGTGGGGGCTGTCCTGTAGGCTTGCACCTCAGCGTCCGCATTCTGATCCACCGCCATAGTAGCGTAGTCGAGGCCCAAGTGGACGGACCCAGCAACAGCCCGGGAGAGGCAGTCGGCTATGAAATTGTCTTTACCGGCCACGTGCTTAATGTCAGTAGTAAACTCAGAGATGGCAGAGAGCTGACGCTGCTGTCGACCAGACCATGGTTCCGAAGACTTGGCCATAGCAAACGTCAGCGGTTTGTGGTCCACAAAAGCCGTGAAACGCCGGCCCTCCAACAGGAACCGGAAATGACGGGTGGCAAGGAAATGACCCAGGAGCTCCCTGTCAAAGGCGCTGTATTTCCTCTCGTTGTCACGGAGCTGCCTGCTGAAAAAGGCCAGCGGCTGCCAGGCTCCGCCCACCCACTGTTCACACACCGCCCCCACGGCGTAATCAGAGGCGTCCGAAGTAAGAGCAACTGGGGCGGTCGGAGACGGGTGCGCCAGCAGAGCAGCGTTGGCCAGTGCGGTTTTGGCAGCATCAAAAGCCTCCGTCATCGCTGGGGCCCAATCCAACACGTCCGCCGGCCTCCCACCCCGCAAGGCGTCGTATAAGGGTCGCATGAGGTGGGCCACATGGGGGAGGAAACGGTTGTAGAAGTTCACCATACCCAAGAACTCCTGCAGGGACTTCACAGTGCGTGGGCGTGGGAAACTGGCGATGGTGTCCACCTTTGCCGGGAGGGGCACGGCCCCCTGTGGGGTGACGTGGTGGCCGAGGAAAGTGATGGACGACCGGCCAAACACACACTTAGCCGGGTTAAGGATGAGACCATGCTCGTTGAGCCTGCCGAATAGCTGCCGGAGATGCGTCAGGTGGTCGTCTGCTGACGCGCTGGCCACGAGAATGTCATCCAAGTAAACAAATAGGAAGTGCATGTCCCTCAGCACAGAGTCCATGAGGCGCTGAAATGTCTGCGCTGCACCCTTGAGGCCGGAAGGCATCCGCAGGAATTCAAAAAGGCCAAAGGGTGTGATGACCGCTGTCTTGGGGACATCCTGCGGGTGGACAGGCACCTGGTGGTAACCGCGCACCAGGTCCACCTTCGAAAAGATGGTGGCGCCGGCTAGGTGGGCGGAGAAATCCTGTATGTGCGGCACCGGGTACCGGTCGGGGGTGGTGGCGTTGTTCAGGCGTCGGAAATCACCACAGGGCCGCCAACCACCATCAGCCTTGGTCACCATGTGTAGGGGGGAGGCCCACGGGCTGTTAGAGCGGCGCAATATGCCGAGGTGCTCCATGGTAGCGAACTCCTCCCTGGCGATCACGAGCTTGGCAGAGTCGAGGCGCCGGGCTCGTGCATAGACCGGGGGGCCAACCGTGGTGATGTAGTGCTCCACGCCATGCTGAGCCACTGCCGATGAAAACGTGGGCGTGGTTATGTCAGGGAACTCAGCCAGCAGGCGTTGATATAGGTCCCCGGTGGCAAGCGTATTCGACAGACAAAGCGCCCCCACCCCTCCAAGCGTGCAGGGGTACGAAGCAAAAGAAAGGGCGTCGATCAGGCGGCAGTTTGTAACATCCACCAACAGTCTGTAAGCGCAGAGGAAATCCGCCCCCAAGAGCGACGTAGACACGGTGGCCATTACGAAATCCCAGCCGAAACGCCGCCCGCCGAAACACACTTCTACATACCTCGTGCCATAGGTACGAATGGGTGTGCCGTTGGCGGCGTCCATCGGGGGGCCATGCCCGCCAGCCATAGTGTCCACAGTCATCGCCAGCAGGATGCTGCGTTGAGCCCCAGAATCGACCAGCAGCCTCCGGCCAGACAAGGTGTCAGTGATGAATAACAGCTTGCAGTCACGGCCAACACCCATAGCTGTTAATGAGCGCCGGCCCTGGCTTTTCCCTGGGCTCTAAAACTGCAAGGCTGACGACACTGCTTGGCCTTGGCCCCAAACCTGGAATGGTAATAACACCACCCGTCCTCACGCTGTCGGCGAGCCGTCACGGCAGCTGCTGTGTCCAGGTCGTCCTCCGGGGGGCCAAGCGGGGCAAACGTGTGCTGGGGGGGCAACAGCGCATGGACAAACTGCTGCCGGTTGGCGAGGAAAATCCTGTCCGCCTCCACAGCCAGTGCCCGGTAGTCTCTGGAGGAAGGGAGGGGGGAACTGGCCAGCGCGGTGCGCACGGGTACTGGAAGCTGCCGCAGAAAAATGTGGGCGAAAAGGAATGAGGGATCCGCTGCGCCCAGCACAGCTAGCATCCTCTCCATTAACTCGGATGGCTTGCTGTCGCCAAGGCCGTTCAGAGACAAAAGGCGGTCTGCTTTCTCCAGCTCCGACAGTTCAAAGAGCTTCAACAGGAATGTTTTGAGTGCGTCGTATTTGCCGTCAACCGAAGGAGCCTCTAACAGCGCCATAGCCCTGGCTGTCGTCGAGGCATCTAAAGCCGCTACCACGTGGAAATATTTTGTCACGTCCTGTGTTATTCCTCTCAGCTGGAACTGGGCCTCGATGTGTTGAAACCACGGCCGTGGGTTGTGCTGCCAAAAGTCCGGTAATTTGACTGTGGCGGCGCAGGTAGCACCGACATTAGCCGCGCCGCTAGCAGCAGCATTTTCATCACCGTCGTGGTGTGACATAATTCAGCCGTATCCAACTCGCGTCAGGGTCACCACTTGTGGAGTGCAATAAACGAGGAGACAAAAACGAAGATGTGTCGGGTCCGCTTACTCTCCACTTTAATATAACTCTCACACCGAACAGTGAGTCAAGTAAAACCACAGCACACACATCACGAAACAGGAACAACACAACTAACTCCTCCCTCCCTTAAAGGTACAGTACCTTGGTGAATGTCTCCCTTCATATTACTTGTGGTTCGCCACAGTATGTTCTGATGGCTACATCTCTAAAATTAACAATTAATAAACACATGTCAAAGTTAATCCAATTTGTCCAATTAATACAGAATGAATGAAGTGACAAGAATAAGGCCCAATCCCAATTCTACCCCTTACCCCTACACTTTCCTTTGTCTCAATTCTCTTTTGTTTGGAGGGGTAGGGGTAAGGGGAAGGGCCAGATAGCCCTTCAAACGAAGATTTTTCGGGACCTCACTTCAAACGAAGGTTCTAAGAGAAATTTCCAACATGGCTGCTCACTCGAGCAAGCAGACCCATAAATGTAAGTAATTTTTATGACAATTTTTCATTTTATGTATGTTACATTCAATCTTGTGTTTGTATTTATGGTGATGTTCTTTTAACGTTTGCAACAAAAAAATAAATTGCTAAAGTTTGTTTAAAAACTGATTGCACGATATTAGAAAATATATTTTTATGTCATATACCCGGTGCATCAGCGCATGTCGTCTGACGTAACGTTAGGAGCTAGCAATGACGTATGATGACGTATACCAGTGTAGTAGTGGTGTCCTATTTCTTAGCGGAAAATTTGTAACCCTTCCCCTTGCCACTTTGTTTCAAGGGGCAAGGGGAAGGGGCGAGGGGTAGGTGAAGGGGCAGAAAATAGAATTGGGATTGGGCCTAAATCTGTATGGCGACATGGAGTCGGAAGGAACTTTGTACTACATAGCCATTCATTATTATTATTTAACAATAGCAGATGCTGTCGGTTTTGTTTATGGTTTTGGAGTAGATGTGAACTACAGAGCTACAAATTCTTTTTTGAGCTATTTATTTATCTTTATTATCAAGGTATTGTATATGTTAGACAATTAGGCCTATCATAACTTATTTCTTCTTGTTTTAATGGACATTTCAAACAGAATAAAAAAGTAATGCTTGGAAAGAGTTTGCTAAACTTACATTTCACAACTAATATAATTATATAGGCATATACAGTAGGTATTACGAATAAAATCCTGAATAACGAGACATGTTGGCTATTCGCGTCTGGTCCCGTTTCTTTGTGATAACAGCCAGGGATTCGCTACATTATTTAGTCCAAGTGGGCACATGTGGAGAAATAGAAATGTATTTACGTATGTTTACTTAAAGGGGTCATATTGGATGGCTGTGTGTATTTGGTGTAATACAGTGTGTTTACACGTTTCTGAAACGCCTCGATTTTTAACAAAGCTCATCGTTGTGAAAAGCACTGTGTGCTTCTGGATTGTCCAGCTACCCAGTGTGTTGTGATTGGTCGAATACCTCAAGCATGTGGCAGATATGTAATGCCCCTTACCATATTTGGAACATCAGCCTTTACAGCATATAGGGAGCCAAAGAGATGACGTGTTTTTGTATGCCAACCCGGAAGTTAGCGGCGCACGGGTTTCCTCGATCGAAAGCCTATGCATTTTTCCCATAGACTTTTGTTAAATTGCAAAAATAAGCTCTGTGTTTAACAAAGGGTTATGACACTTACATGTTTTGTCTATCAAGATAATCTTTACAAGTTGACACCACATTTGTTACTTTTGAAGCCAAAATACAATCGGCAGAAGTAAAAAGCTAACACAATGCTATCAACAGACTACACATAAGGTCGCTGTATATCAACGTCACAACCACCATCCGACAACTCTTTCCAACTTTATTAAAAATGTGTTCCCTAGTGACTAATTACTCCGTGAATGAATCCACATCTATGTTTTAAGAGATTTGTGCCCATGTTTCATAATTTGTGAGCTTTATATGCGCGATGACGTCTAACGTCCCCGCCAAAGGCAAAGTTGCATTTTTAGCAACTTGTTAGCAACCGCTGTTTTTAAGACACAATAAGTGTCACAAGCGGGTTATAATTGGTGTGTTATATGTCAGAATAAAACGTGAAAATATTTAGAGGTTTTGTTTTCCATAGACCTTTTTTCGGGAGATTTACAAAAAACCCATTAAAAAACCCATAGACATTGGAGCGATGGAACCGGAAGTCCTAAAATGCTAACTCGCTTCTGGGTTTTTCATAAAAAAATATGTAATCTCTGTGCCTCCCTATTGACAGCTGATACAGCTGTGTCCCAAATCAGGGGCTGTGTCCTTTGAAGGCTACATTTTAAGATCGATTGTGCGACAGCAGCGCGACTGAAGGCTGGTAGCCCGATTCACATTTCGCATCTAAAACCGTGCGGAAAACGCGAGCCGCGCTGGTTTCTCTCTTCAAATGACAAAAGTTGAACTATTTCCATCTCGATCTAAGGAGGAGTCAAAAAGCTTCCAAAACTACCTTAATTTGTGTTTTTGGGGAAAATGGAACATACAGATGTTAAACTAGTTGTGGGTGAGTAATTAATGGCAGAATTTTCATTTTTGGCCGGAGTTACCCTTTAAGGCTGTCCAGATTCAAAGGTTGCTTCAAAATGCAACCTTTTTCCGCCGGTTTTTAAGGATAGAACGAATGTATTCTTCACAGCTTTGGCTATCCCGAGATTCGTTGCTTGCCTGTAACGGCAAAATCTTTGGTAAATGTACTCACTTGTACAGTATGCAAGCTGCAAAAGATGGCGTAGTCAGTAAAAAGGGGGTGTGGCTTCCAGAGTGGGCCATGCTCTGTCGCTACCCGATCCGTCCCGGAAACACGATTTGTTCCTCGCATGCGCGAAACTGACGCCACGTCCGGTCGATACAATTTACGGCAGTTAAAAAAAAGTTTGTTCCATACCGGAAATAGTTTTTAAATAAACTCTTTATTGAACATTGCATTTAACATCAAAAGACATTAAACACATTACAGTTTGTAATGGTTTGGAGAAACGTACGAGGGATACACTAAGAATCCTGTTTAGAGCGGAAAAAAAAAATTCTATTATTTTTTATGTTGCTTTTTATTTTATTTTTTAATACCAATGAAAATACAATATGACAAAATGTTATATGTCAGGAGTGAGAAATAGATTTTTATTTATATATTTTTTTTTTGTTTATAGTAAAACTAAGTTTATTTTTTTATGAATGATTCTCTTCTTACTTTTTTGGCAAAATATGTAAAGGTTAATATGTGGCACAAATTGTTACCCCAATTAAATAATTGAAAAATTAAATACAAATGTTAACTATTAAGTTGAATTTTAAGACACCATTTAGTAAAGTGTGTTTTATTTATATGTTATGCTCTACATATTTTAGCATACTTTAACAAATGTCTGTATTTAAGAAACACACAGAATTTTCTGAATTCATTCAATTTATTTATTTATACATTTGTTCCTACTTTTCTTTAGTCATTCATTCACTCACTACCTCCCTCCATCCCTCCCTCCCTCAGTCACACACTCACTCACTACCTCCCTCCCTCATCTATTCATCTACTTAAATGGCTGATTGAGGAACATGGCATTGACCTTTAGGCCGTGTTTATCAATACAGTATGCCAAAAAATGTTTCCATGTCTTCTTGATACTGAAATACAAACAAAAGTCATCCTTCGCCTTGGACCCCTCAGGACCTTTCTGATGACATTTTGTTGATTGTCCCTGTGCATCCGCAAAAATACAGGCTCTGTCACCTCCCCATGGAATAAGTCTCTGTGACGTGGTACTCAGTCCCATGCTGAATGTAGGTCTCTGACAATGGCTGGCTGCTGCATCTGGTAAAGTAAAGACACAAGTTTGTATTAAATGTAAATGTTGTCGTGCAGCTTCTTCTACAATCTTGAGGCAAGCATGTAATCACAAGGTTACATCCTTGTGAAAGCTGCCATGTTTAAAATTATGCATTGTCTCAGCTTCAGCTGCTGTCTTAGACTGCATGGGTTTTGAAATCACCCACTTGGTGTACAGTCAGTCATGGTACGGACATACTTGTTGCTGCGTTCTGTTTCTGGTAGTGGTCCAATCAATCTAAACCAAGCACCTCCCAAGCTTCTTTTACCTGCATGGGACAACATTAGCATCAGTCAAATGCTGGTAAAACTGTACACAAGCTTGAGACTAGCTTGTTAGTCGCATGAGTATGCACAAATATTGTAAGCAGTACCTTAATGGAATGCAAGACTGGCACAACAGTTTGATGGGGTCATTCAGCTGGCAGCAGTGACAAGATCTCACCTAAGAGCAACACAAAAATGTCTAGGTTGGCGAGAACAATAAACTAAAAATAACTTCTAAATCAAGAAAGTACCTAACAACCTGAGGTGGCAAAAGTTCTTAAGTACAGATACTTTAAAAAATAGGAAAAAGTATCAATTAAAAGTAAAGTACCATCTCTGTAGTATATTACCCATTCTTTCACGTCGTTGATTATTGTGGACCAATAGTAGCCAGCAATAACCCTGTTTTGAGTGCCTCTGACACCGCTGTGATTGACAGTTCCTGGGTTATTGTGGCACTCTGTAAAATCAGATGTTTTCTCTTCCTCTGACAGGACAACTAGCCGTATGTACTGCCTGCTCTGCTTGGGCCCGTGTAGAAGAGTTTGTCATTTGTTTAAAGAGGAAAGGTTGCAGTTCAAAGTAAAGAAAAATGAATCAAATTAATATCTGACTCAGATTAAACTATATTTATGATCACTTTTATCACTATATGATCACTAATATGATATTAATACCCTGCGGAAAAAACTAAGCAATTCTATTGGATTTAATGGTTATAATAGAAATTGTTTTGGTTGGGATGGAAACTATGGTCTATGTACTGTGGCAGATATAAACCTCTGAATAATCCCCAAAACAATACAAAACAGGAATTTTGTAATGGTTTTAATTGTAGAAAGCTAATGGTTCTGTTATCAAATCTATTTTTATTCAGCAGGGCACCTAAGTAAGAGAGCTGAACAAGTAACTTACAGTTAACGTATAAATTAAGCACATGACATATTGTGTAACATTAGACAGTCAGTTTCTCGGTATTTAGTTACCTTTGAGGGTATAATTCGTAGATGCCCGTTTTATCTTCCGACGCTCTGTAGGGCTGTCAGGAATTTCTCCTTTTAAGAGATAATATTTAAGTTGTTCATCAAACGCAAAATAATCCATACTGCTATCACATATACTCATCACCAAATATCTAATCGAGCACATCCGCAGGACAAGTGAAGTAATGCGTTTTTGCACATGCACAGTACAAATCGAGCAACCCCTGAACGGATCGAGTCGACTGTCGTG
The DNA here is from genome assembly GCF_024868665.1 of Triplophysa rosa. Classification (NCBI taxonomy): domain Eukaryota; kingdom Metazoa; phylum Chordata; class Actinopteri; order Cypriniformes; family Nemacheilidae; genus Triplophysa; species Triplophysa rosa. Next base: position 81,657 of record NW_026634764.1, read on the forward strand.
AAAACTGGATTAACCGGAAGAGGCGTCAGTGTCGCGCATGCGCCGAATTACTGCTGGAATCTTACGACGTGCTGCAGCGCACTGTCCTTTCCTGCAGAGACTTCCCCTGGGCGTCTCAGCAGTGCCAGAAGTGTTCAAGTTTTTTTCTCTAAAAGAGAAAATTTTGCCAGCGTGGCATGTCCCTCTGTTCTCGTGGGTGCAACACACTCATTGAGGAGGGGGACGGACACGATATCTGTTTCCGGCACGCTGGAGCAGACGTTGTGGATACGTCCTGCCTGCACTGCGGGCGGTTGACGATTCAGACATTGCATTCACAGGTGGATGTGTTCGCACGGGACTCAGCCACCACCTCGTCTGCTCCCCGTTCCGTGACAGCAGGACTACGGCCCTGCCGCCCGCTACGGCAAGCAGCGAGGGTGATATGAGGATTACTGTGAGCGTTAATCCACCAGCAACTGGCTCACGGACCGTTCGCACCTCGTGTCGCTCGTCTGACCGTTCCCCAAGAGACGGTCCCACCATTTTGTTCCTCAACCACGTATTCGGACACGGTGCGTGATGATGATGAGATGTCCCTTGCAGCATCGGGGGGTGACGTACTGCCATCCGACTCTGATGATTCTTCGGAGCTCCCTCCCTCGGGGGGTCGAGCCCAGGAAGAAGCAGACGTTGAAATGTCAGCCATGCTTTCCCGGGCCGCCGTGAGCGTTGCAGTGCCTGCATGGCCTCTCCCAGCGCTCGCGGCTGGATACATGGTGCCTCGGGTTTGAGCGCGGCTCCATGCCACACGCGCCCCCAGTGCCGTGTTTACTGGAAGTGCATAAGGAACTTAGTAAGACCTGGAACGCCCCCTTTCCGGCTCATCCACGTCAAACAAGTTCTGTCGCCCTCTCTTCCCTCGAGGGTGAGGCAGCCAGAGGATACGTCGATGTCGGCGGCCACCTGGGGGCCTCGACCTAGACTCCCGTCCAAAGCATGTAGGGTTTCGGCATCCCTGGTGTCGAGAGCTTACATTGCTTCGGGCCAAGCTGCCTCCTCTCTCCATGCTATTGCCATCCTGCAGCAGGCCAAGGCGTTGAGAGAGCTTCACGAGGTTAAGACCAACCCAGCGCCTATGCAGGAACTCCACGCCACCACCGACCTCGCTCTACGGGTGACCAAGGTGACTGGGTCGGGCGATGTCCACACTTGTGGTCTATGAGAGACACCTCTGGCCGAACCTTGCGCAGATGAGTAACGCCGAGAAGGTCCGCTTTCTCGACGCACCCATCTCGCAAGGGGGGGGGGGCTGTTTGGTTATACTGTCGGGCAGCAGTTCTCGACAGTAAGGAAGCAGACAGAGGCTATCAAGCATATCCTCCCCCGCCGCCCTTGGCCGTCGAGTCCCGTGCACCGTCTGCTTCCCAGCAGCCCTGGTCCTCTTCGACGCCCTCCGGCTCCGGCGTCCCTTGCTCAGGCGGTCCCCCGGAAGACATCGAAGAGGAGACCACCACCCCATCAGCAGCCACGGCGAAAGCAGAAGCGGCCCTCATGGGAAGACCCCAGGGAGATCGAGAATACCATATCGGGCCCGAACCCAGCCATCCCATCGCTGGGTGGTCGATCCGGGACGGTTCCTGCCCCGTCCCAACAGCCCACTTCTAAGAGTTTTCTTTCTCTCTGGGTGTTTATCACAGCCGCTCTCACCCTCTACACGACGGTGGTCGGCAACTCGACGTTGCATCACGGTGAGCCAGAATGTCGAGGATAATCAGCAGCCCTCAGCACTCTCAGTCTACAGTGCTTTGTGCTACATTATCGTCAGGCAGGTAAGTCAGCAGGTAAGTCAGTGCATGAGGAACTTAGTAAGACCTGGAAACGCCCCCTTTCCGTCACGTTTCACGTCAAACAAAGTTCTGTCACCCTCTCTTCCCTCGAGGTTGGGACAGCTAGAGGATACGTCAATGTCCCCCAGGTGGAGTATGCCGCCGCGGTGCACTTACTGATGTTCAAATGGGTTCAGTCTCTGATAGGAAGAAGAAAAACAAAACCACATAAGTGAAGAGAGAGAGAGGTTAGGATAGAGAAGGAGGGTTTCCTTGTTCGGCGGTGAACTGGCTCCACACTAAGGTCTATGACAGGGCCCGTAGGTAGGGGGCACTATTGAGTCATAGTAAAGTAAAGTCAATTAAATCATCAAAACAATAACGGAATAATATTAATTATCATTATAGTTTGTATATAATAATAAATAATACATATTCTCAAATAAAGTAAACGGTGAAATAGCAGAATAATGAAATCATAAAATCAAACAAAAGGAGAGACTGACTGAGACTTCACACTAGATAGCGTTGCCCAAAAGGGGAAATCAGGCAGAGATGAGACAGGAGAAGTGTTAGACACTTTAAGACAAACTGACCTCTAGTGTTTGTAGACGGTAATATGTCTTCTGCCGGACTTCCGGTTCCACATTCTATGTGGAATTACACTTAACACGCAATTGCTATGACGACTAGTGTAATTTGATCGCAAATCTAATGGCTCGTGTCAGTTTACCTGAAGACTGGTACATGGCTTTTCAACCTACACACACAATAGACACACAATACTACACTATAACTGACTAACGGGATTTCTTCGCCATTCTGAAAGTCATTTTTGTACTTGGTCGGGATTCTTTGCCGACCGTAACATAAAAACAAACAAAACAACTTGATTAAGATTTTTGTAAAACTCATCCTTAGTTAGTAAAACTGACCCGGAGTTATTTACTATTCATATTCACTGGGTTAAGCGAATGGGAGGAACATTATCAGTCAGCTACTCTGATTGTTCACCCAAGGGAGTGCAATAGCTTAGTTCGCACTGAAATAAACATCAGTAACACCTAGCTATGCATTACAATAAGGCCTTAGTAAGACGAGGGAGGAACATCGCTCGCTCCATCTTCTTCTCGCTAAAAGAGGATTTCTTCGCTCAATTTAGGGTGGTAAAATAATACTATAGTGCGCTATAAAGAGATTTCTTTGTCTTTATATTGTCACTAAATCTTTGACAGAGGCTGAGGTTTTTGCTCTGTGAGAAGCTGAAGAGTCTGCCAGGGATAGGTGGGCGGGTCCACACCTTCATTCATACATAACAAAGTGCCGTTTAAAGAGTATTTGGTTTCAATAAACACCCATAGAAACACTATTCATGTGAATAGTCACTGAGTTCTGCTCACAAAACAAGGTTTAAAACTGCGCCCGCATATTCTCCACCAATTATGTAGCGGTTTTAGATAGTTAAAATAATGATAAACTAAGCTCACCAAATCTGGTTCTCCATCAGATCTATCAAGATCACATCCATGAAATGAGTTATTTAAAAAATCAATTTCAGTCAAGGAATTAGTATAGCTCAAAGGAAAATACGTATAATAATCGTGATCAAATATACACATTTTACGGTCTCTGATTAGTAATATAAAGCATAACAATACTTGTATGCATTCATCCAGCGAATGCATCAATGACATTATATACTTTACATTATCTCATGGCCATAAGTAACGTGACTTTACCAAACAGGATTTAGAGCAAAGGTAGCAATAATCAAACGCAGTTTAAGTGACCAAGTATATGAGCGAGAAGAGACAGAGAGAGAATGGCAGCGATTTCTGAACACCAATAAAAATCATCTTTAACAAAGAGGTACAAACTTAACGCAGCTATTCTATATATAGAATCGGATACTTGCAAGCTCTGTGCTGGACCAATATCTGTATGTGTTTGTAGAGATGGAATTGTTCAAAAGGTTTCAGAATGCAGTCCAGCTGGAAAGTTCTGGGCCTCGTGATCATCCGCATGGCTTAGCCATTGTTCCTTCCTTACCCCAGTGGGGGGAAAAAGGCAGTCTCCGAAGAGATGCCACAAACCAGTTTCTGAGGCAGGTATAGAGCAGAAGGCCAAGCTTTTCAGACCAGGCTCGATATTTAACTTCATGCCCACCTGAGTTTGAATCGACCAATCAGACTTGAGCAGGGAAGAGGTTCTTTGTCCACTCAACAGCTAATATTCATCTTTATGACCTCCTGGCAACTTTACAAAATACCAGTCCAAATTATAACATAATGAAAAGAAAATGTTCTATGGTCACACAATATATATAAACAAGGAGGAATTGTAAAGACAAACATTTATATATCAAATATGCTAAGGTTTGAATTGCATCAAGTCATGATTCATTCGGATGTACGAATACAAACAAAGCCTGAATTAAACTTACCTATTTAACAATTACAGATTATTTAAAAATGGCAAGAGCGACAACATATAACCTAGATATTTAGATATATTTATAGAAAAAGACAGTTTAATCACACAAGTTCCTATTTGTCAGAGAAGTTTCTCTGGGTAGCCTCAGATGTTAAGCAGATGAGACAGAGAGACTTCTCACCTCTGCTTTGAAGCTTAAGAATCGTAAATATTCCACGGAGAAACAAAAGGTTATCAAAACTCTCAGTGAGAGTTCAAAACCTAAAAGCAGACCCCTGGAGCTAGGTTTTGAGAGAGACAGCGAGGAGCCACGCATTACCCGTTCCCTTACAGGGGGCTCTAATTTAATTTCATAGACGATATAAAACACTGGATCAGTAACAACTTTTTATTACTGAACTAGGACAAAACAGAAGTGTTACTTATTGGACCGAAAACTGCTATACGTAACAACCAAGAATACTGCTTAACTATTGACGGATGTTCCATAAAACCCTCGTCGTCAGCAAAGAATCATGGCATTCTATTCGATAGTAATCTGTCATTTGAGAGCGACGTCGCCAACACCTGTAAAATTGAGTTTTTCCATCTTAAGAATATATCTAAACTACGTCATATGCTGTTAATGTCAGATGCAGAGAAGTTAATTCATGCATTCATGACATCATGACTAGATTACTGTAATGCTCTGTTAGATGGTTGCCCTGCAGGCTTATTACAAAAACTCCAACTGGTCCAAAACAAGGCAGCTCGAGTTCTTACATGTACAAAAAAGTATGACCATATTAGCCAGGTTCTGTCAACCTTGCACTGGTTACCTATAAAGCATCGCATTAACTTTAAAATCTTGCTCATTACCTATGAATCCCTACTTGGTTTATCTTGTCATTACTTGAATGAACTCCTCTTGTATTACAGTCCTTCACGTGCATTACGCTCTCAGGCGTCCTGTCAGTTGGTAATACCTAGAATTTCAAAATCAAGTGCAGGTGGTAGATCCTTTTCCTATCTAGCGCCTAAACTTTGGAATAGTCTTCCCTGCACTGTCCGGGAGGCAGACACACTCTGTCAGTTTAAATCTAGACTAAAGACGCATCTTTTTAATCTTGCATACACTACTCTTCCATAATATAAATCCTCTGAGGGTTTAGGCTGCATTAGTTAGATCAACCGGAACCAAAAACACAACTGATGTACTTGTTGCATCAAAGAGTACAGAACAGTACTCTATTCTCAGCCAGTCTTGTCTCATTGTTCCAAGGTTACCACAGCGAGCAGGATGAAGTTCATGGCCTGGCCTGATGGTAGAGCGGAGAATGGGAAGGGGGACCTGCAGACGAGCTGATATGATAGAGCTGGTCACCTGACAGTCTTCACCACAAAATTTTCAAATGCTATTAGATTATTAATGATAATCTTAAACTATAATTTACCTATTATAAGTTTATTTATTTTATTAAGCCTTGTGTGCAAGCTCGTGAGCTTGTGCAGAGGCAGCAGCTTTTGCCAGAGGGGAACTGGAATCCCCTGGTTGGGCCTGGGTTCTCCTGAGGTTTTTTTTCTCGATTAGAGTTTGGGTTCCTCTGCCACCGTTTGCATACTGTTTTTGCACTTTTGCCTGCCGGGGGGCTGCTTTAGAATTAGAATTTAAAGTTTTCTTAATTAATATTGCATATAGGAATTTATAGTCGTTTATATTTGACCTGTGCTTCTCTCTCCTTTATCTTAAATGTGTGCTCTCACTGTGCGTGTTGTGTGTGGCGTGTGTGCATGTGTGTGTGTGTGTGTGTGTGTGTGTCTATGTCAGTGTGTGTTAGTACATGTGTCACGGTCCCACCGTCTTGTTTATGAAATTCTAGTCGTGTGGTGGGATCGGGGCAGAGTCCTTGGGTTTTATGTGGGAAGGCAATGAGATGTTTGTTTTTACCTCTCATGTGTTTTTCCAGTGTCTCGTCTCTGTTCCCGCCATCTCGTTTCCTCGTTATATTTCCCTGAGTGTTTAATGTCCCACACCTGCCCCATGTAATTATCCTTCGTTTGTCTTCCCTTTAAATACCCTCTTGTTTCTTTGTCTTGTGCTCGTGGATTGTGCATTGTGTACCGTGTATTGTGGTCCTGTCTAAATCCCCAGTCAATGTCAAGTCGAGCCTGTGTAAGTCTGAGTTTGCGTTTCTATAGTATTGTTCTTTTACCCCTTCTTAGTTATATTTGTCCTGTCAGTTTTTGCATCTAGTTTTGTTGGTTTGCCCCATCGTGGGTTTTTGTTTTGTCGTTTTTGTGTTTAAGAAAATAAATATATTTGTTAACCCCTTCACTGCCTGCCTGCGCTTGGGTTCTTGCACGCCAGTCCGTGACAACATGTGCATATTGTGTGTGCGTGTTTTGTATGTGGGTATGTCTGTCTTCTGTGTTTTCACAGGTACAACTTTAATTGTTTTGCTTATAGTCAATATGTCTTATGTACAGCTGCTTTGTAACAATGAAAATTGTAAAAAGCGCTATATAAATAAAGTTGAGTTGAGTTGAGTTTGCCGGTTCCCACCTCCTTCCTCCTTTTATACGAACATTGCTACAACATGAAATAACATTTAAAATATAAAATAAGTTTACGCGTACAATGCTGTCATGCATTAAGTAAATTGATTCACATTAACTTGTGTAAATGTAAGTTAGTACAATTTGTAGAAAAAAAGTTTACACTACTTTATCTGTTTAATTAGTATGTTCATTTAATTTTACCGTTTAGCTTCATATTTGTAAAAAAAGTTATAGCTTTATTAAGTTTTATTAAAGATGTATAAGTATAGAGGTAAATTCCTCAGACTTAAGTTAGATTCCTACCCTCTCTCTTATCATATAGGGCTAAAATCAGCACTTTCACATAAAAGTATTTCCAAGTAAGTAGAGTACAAATTTTAAATTATATTTGAAAGTTTCTTTGAAATGATCCAATCGTATTTTTTAGTGGTAAGTTGTTGGTAGTAAATAATTAACATTACCATTATATACTTATCATGCACTAGTGCAGTGGTTCTCAACCTTTTTGGGGCCAGCGCCCCCTATCCATTTTCCAGGTCCCTCACCGCCCCCCACAAAAATAATGGGCTAAATGACTTCATTATAATAATAACAATAATAATAACAAATGGGCTGTCCCTACAATATGGGAGGATACGGTCAAAAGGACAACACGACGTGGGCGGTCCCTCACTACATGGGAGGATACGGTCAAAAGGTCAACGCGACATGGGCGGCCCCTCACTACGTGGGCAGATACGGTCAAAAGGTCAACGCGATGTGGGCGGTCCGGAAGTAATTTAACCCCCCCGCAAAGATCAAAGGTCACCATCAATCATTTTGACACAATGTCCCGCATATATACTACTCACATGAATCACACTCCTGGAAGAGCTGGTGGTCGGGGACCAAGAAAATGAGAGTAAACAAAAATGGAAAGACTAAAGTAGTTACATATGTGTTTACTATAATACCATACTTTTTGTTATTTTCATGTTTGATTAATGGCTGCTTAACATTAATGTAAAACTCCATTGCTATTGACTGTCACAATGGCTGGGGTCAGAGAGAGATAGCGCACAACAGAATACCGGGAATAGTGGTTTAATGAAGTACAGCAGGGCTCTAGACTAACTTTTTGCACTGGTTGCACTGGTGCGCCTAACTTTTTTTCTTAGGTGCACCAGCACAAAAGTTAGGTGCACCCAAATTTTCGACCGCATCGCATTTAACACCGCAGTTTTACAAATAAAAAAGATCTCTGTTTATAATGTTCATCAAACAACAACGGACGGGCCCAAAAACACTCACTGATATTAAAGGAATTGTGTTCTCTTATAGGAGTCGTTCACAACAAATAAAGGAAGAAAGTAGCTTTAAGAAAGATGTGCTTTAAATATGGTAAAGTGTTGAAAGAGAGTTTACATATACAATAAAAATAATTCAATCATAAACAATGATTTGTATTAATTTCTAATTGATTTATTAATGTATTAAACACATTTTAATGAAGTTTTAGTGATTCTTTTTTCTTACCTCACCCCACGACTCTGGTGCTATCAAATTAAGGGCTGGTGCCACCAACTGAATAACTTGGTAGCACCAGTGCCACCTCTCTCAAGTGTTAGTCTAGAGCAGAGGTGGGTAGTAACGCGCTACATTTACTTCGTTACATTTACTTGAGTAACATTTTGGAAAAATGTACTTTTTAAGTAAAATTAAAAGTGTGTACTTTTACTCTTACTTGATAAATTTCTAATAGAAAATTTGTACTTTTACTTCGTTACATAACTTACATTGCGTGACGTTCCGTTCTTCTTCATTTTAAAATATGCTTTTTAAAACGCGTTGTTTATTTCAAGGTCGTCGCTCTCTTCTTACGGCATTCCCGAGTGATCGATTCTTTTGAGTCGATTTGTTATTGGAGCGATTTTAGTCTCATATTATTCACGCGTAAAACAAGATACACACATGCGTAAACAGTTTCACATGAACAAAACCTAATTTACGTGCACAAAGTATACATATACATTTACAAAAAGCAATTCACGTGCGTAAAACAAAACTATTTTCTCATAAAGTACGTTTCGCAAACATACGACTTGCACAAATATTTCGAAAGTTTAAAATGTACACGTTTATCGTGTTATGTGAATGTGCAAATCGTCACTCACGTGTGAATCGGCTTGGATGTGTGTGTGTGTTTTTTGAGACTCTCCTGGCAGCGCAACCCCTCCCACGTGGGTTGTCGTACTCTTTAGCCAATCAGATTCAACCTTACCATTCAACCAATCATAATCTGGAGAGCACAGAACTCAAGGAGCTCTAATGTTAGCACTAAAGGCTCGTTTGTACAGTTCGCTAATCTACTCTCTGAGCTGTGATGCTGTATTAAAACATAATACAGCCACGCAATAAATCTGTTTTTATTAATTTATTTTGTAGGAGAAAAGTATGAAATAGTGAGTGAACATGACCACTTAAAAACTACACAACCAGCAGTCACTTCCACTGAACTGCTAAAATCCGTCTGGGTAACAAACTGTGCACTGATAGATGAGATATGTTCATGTTTGTATGTCCATACAATGTATGTTTTAAATGAACAAGGACAATAAATAACTAGTTCTTGGAAACATTGTTTTGTATGGGCGCATAGATTTGTAGCTGCGCAAAAGGTGCAGAGCCGTTTTCCTTGAGTCCTGTGCTCTCCGCGTTTATGATTGGTTGAATGGTAAGGTTGAATCTGATTGGCTAAAGAGTACGACAACCCACGTGGGAGGGGTTGCGCTGCCAGGAAGTCTCAAAAAACACACACACACATCCAAGCCGATTCACACGTGAGTGACGATTTGCACATTCACATAACACGATAAACGTGTACATTTTAAACTTTCGAAATATTTGCGCACAGTCGTATGTTTGCGAAACGTACTTTATGAGAAAATAGTTTTGTTTTACGCACGTGAATTGCTTTTTGTAAATGTATATGTATACTTTGTGCACGTAAATTAGGTTTTGTTCATGTGAAACTGTTTACGCATGTGTGTATCTTGTTTTACGCGTGAATAATTAATGAGACTAAAATCGCTCCATACTTTTGAAAGCTTAATTGAACAATGGGCAAAACCATTTGAATAGGCTAATGAATCAGTTCAAATGATTTGTTCAGTTCGCAGCACGATCTGAATCATCTGAAGCAGGATTACTCACTCCTCGTAGCGCGAAACTTAAGAACACGCAGAACACAAAGAGCGTTGGATGAAGTGGATATTAATCTATATCTATACAATCAAAACTGCAAATGTGTCATATTGTTTGCCAGCAATGATAAATGCCCGCCATATGCGCGCACCCGCGCGACCTGTTCGTCAGACACAGCAACATGCGCGTTACCTGTCAGACACAGAGACGTGGGCTTGCAGAAATATACATTTGAAGAACAGAAGGAAGAAAACTTGTTGATGGGCGTGTGGTTCACTGTTTACTGTTTGTTTACAAGTAAGAGCGTTTCACAACACACACGTGACACAACACGAGAAAACATGAGCTTTGTTCAAAAATGTGTATTTCATTTAAGAGAGCACTGCAGATGTTCTAGATCATCTTAGGAAATGCTCTGAGTTTAGTTCATGCTTTAGTTTGACATGGTCTATTATTCTAAATAAGTTGTGTAAACTACATTGACATCAGGACTAGATGAAATTTACAGAAATGCTTGTCTCTTCTGTGTTTGTCTATTCTTTAGTCTCTCTAGTATATTGCAAAGATATCTGCTTATGATAATTAAAAATATTGATTAAAATGTAATATTAAAATATTGGCGTTAATATTAATTTTATGTAGTAGGCCTATATAATCAGATACAAAGTAACTAAGTAACTAGCTACTTGAGTAGTTTTTTCATTGCATACTTTTTTACTTTTACTCAAGTAATTTTTAAAATAGTGACTTTTACTTTTACTTGAGTAACAATTTCTTTAGTTACTTGTACTTTTACTTGAGTAAAGATTTTGGCTACTCTACCCACCTCTGCTCTAGAGCCCTGCTTTCTTGTAGAATTGTGCTTCAAATAAAGAACTTTATGTTGACCAGATTGTTAGTTAATCATTTACAAGTCAATATTGCCTATATGGACAGCGATTTAAAAAAAAGTGAANTATATGTATATTACGGTATATTTTTGTTAGATATACGGTGTTTAATACGTTTAACATTAAGAAAAAGTATTTTTTACAAAAAATAAATGCAAGAATTACAGTGATGGCTTGTATATGTATATTACGGTATATTTTTGTTAGATATACGGTGATTAATACGTTTAACAGTGAGAAAAAGTATTTTTTTTACAAAAAATAAATGCAAGAATTACAGTGCTGGCTCGTATATGTATATCACGGTATATTTTGTTAGATATACGGTGTTTACTATGTTTAACAGTGAGAAAAAGTATTTTTTTACAAAAAATAAATGCAAGAATTACAGTGATGGCTCGTATATGTATATTACGGTATATTTTTGTTAGATATACGGTGATTAATACGTTTAACAGTGAGAAAAAATATTTTTTACAAAAAATAAATGCAAGAATTACAGTGATGGCTCGTATATGTATATTACGGTATATTTTTGTTAGATATACGGTGATTATTTTTACAAAAAATAAATCAAGAATTACAGTGATGGACTTATATGTATATCACGAGTATTCGTTAGAAATACGGTGTTACTATGTGTAACAAGTGAGAAAAAGATTGAAAAAATAAATGGCCAAGAATACAGTGATGCTCTATATGATATTACGTATTATCTTGTGTTAGATATACGGGATAATACGTTTAACAGTGAGAAAAGATTTTTTACAAAAAATAAATGCAAGATACAGTGATGGCTCCGTTAATGATGCATTAGGTATATATTTGTTAGCAGATACGGATGTTAGCTACTTTAACTTGAGAAAAAGAATTGTACCAAAAAAAAATGTAAAATACAGTGTGCTATGTAATTTATTACGTAATATTGTTGTTAAGATACGGTGTTTAATACATTTAACAGTGGAAAATGTTATTTTGTACAAAAATAAATAGCGAAATCCAACGCAGATAATATACACTCACCTAAAGGATTATTAGGAACACCATACTAATACGGTGTTTGACCCCCTTTCGCCTTCAGAACTGCCTTAATTCTACGTGGCATTGATTCAACAAGGTGCTGAAAGCATTCTTTAGAAATGTTGGCCCATATTGATAGGATAGCATCTTGCAGTTGATGGAGATTTGTGGGATGCACATCCAGGGCACGAAGCTCCCGTTCCACCACATCCCAAAGATGTTCTATCGGGTTGAGATCTGGTGACTGTGGGGGCCATTCTAGTACAGTGAACTCATTGTCATGTTCAAGAAACCAATTTGAAATGATTCGAGCTTTGTGACATGGTGCATTATCCTGCTGGAAGTAGCCATTAGAGGATGGGTACATGGTGGTCATAAAGGGATGGACATGGTCAGAAACAATGCTCAGGTAGGCCGTGGCATTTAAACGATGCCCAATTGGCACTAAGGGGCCTAAAGTGTGCCAAGAAAACATCCCCCACACCATTACACCACCACCACCAGCCTGCACAGTGGTAACAAGGCATGATGGATCCATGTTCTCATTCTGTTTACGCCAAATTCTGACTCTACCATTTGAATGTCTCAACAGAAATCGAGACTCATCAGACCAGGCAACATTTTTCCAGTCTTCAACTGTCCAATTTTGGTGAGCTCGTGCAAATTGTAGCCTCTTTTTCCTATTTGTAGTGGAGATGAGTGGTACCCGGTGGGGTCTTCTGCTGTTGTAGCCCATCTGCCTCAAGGTTGTGCGTGTTGTGGCTTCACAAATGCTTTGCTGCATACCTCGGTTGTAACGAGTGGTTATTTCAGTCAAAGTTGCTCTTCTATCAGCTTGAATCAGTCGGCCCATTCTCCTCTGACCTCTAGCATCAACAAGGCATTTTCGCCCACAGGACTGCCGCATACTGGATGTTTTTCCCTTTTCACACCATTCTTTGTAAACCCTAGAAATGGTTGTGCGTGAAAATCCCAGTAACTGAGCAGATTGTGAAATACTCAGACCGGCCCGTCTGGCACCAACAACCATGCCACGCTCAAAATTGCTTAAATCACCTTTCTTTCCCATTCTGACATTCAGTTTGGAGTTCAGGAGATTGTCTTGACCAGGACCACACCCCTAAATGCATTGAAGCAACTGCCATGTGATTGGTTGATTAGATAATTGCATTAATGAGAAATTGAACAGGTGTTCCTAATAATCCTTTAGGTGAGTGTATATTACGGTATATTTTTGTTACAAACACGGTGCCAGTGTATTTTACAGTGGAGTAATGTATTTTTTCCCCCCAAAAAACTGTCAAAAATACTGTTTTGGCTGATATATACATTTACGGTGTTTCATTGTTACTAAAACTGAATTAAACCATTTATCGTTTTACGGTCTTTTACTGTCATGGTTTAGCAGTTTTTCACCGTAAAATCTACAGACATTTTTTACAGTGTATGGGCACATACAACGCATGACGTACTGACTGCTTTGGGCCAAACACAACACTCTAACGCAGATGACGCGCACACTCTGTGCTGTGTATCTCTTAAAATTTCTGCACTGAACTTGTTCAAATCAGTGCCAAACACTTTCATATGTTTTCGCCAAACTGATCAAGTCGCTCGCGTGCCTTCTGTGTATTTGTATGTGTATCTGTATGGATGAACATTACTGTTTCTGCCCACATTTTTTTTTCTTGCCTCTCTGCATTTGTCCTCATATAGTTCAGGTCAGTTTTTAAGATTTTCATCTCCCTGTTGTAACGCAAAGTTGGGATGTATAGAGAAAAAAGTAATAAAACTACCAGTGAAAAGGACCGACACAAAGCAAAAGCTGTTTTACTTCGAGTTTAACAGTCATCAGCAAAAATGCAGATTCAAGCGACAAAACATACAAGGTATCCAACTTAGGTCACAGAAACAAAACAAGAAAAAAATAAGAACAGAAGCCGGCGGAGCACTTCTCTCATTTCACGTTAGTTCTCCCCCTCCATCTTCTTGACATGCCGCCTCACGTATGCGCAGATCTTTATTACCGTAAATACACGAAGTGACTGTACACTGTTTACACCACACGAGTGCGGCACGGAGCAGTGTACTTGGGTTAGGAGCATGTACAGTATATGATCCAAACATCAACAACACCGCATTCGTTCGTATATAAAATCACACCCCGCCATATTTTCAAACATAACTCCGATTGTATTGCATCTATTTATAAGAAAACTTCCACTTGATGATATAATATTACTGGAAATTTGTGACAGCTGTATGAATGCTGTCTTACTGGTAAATTGACAGAATGCCGTTGCTTGTGTGAACAGCACATTTGCATATTTACCATAAATTGACCAGAATGACTTTACCAGTAATTTACCAGTATTGCTGCGTGAAAAGGGCTATTGATTAAATAGTCCATAGGGATAGCGACAAGAAAACTTTTTGTTGCAAAAAAACCCCCAATATTAACTACTTTATTCAACAATTTTCTCTCTTTTGTGTCAGTTTCTATCGCGCATTCATGAGAGCACCACGATGCATGCTTCTCTCCCTTTAACATATTTAAATTGTAATTGCTACCAATAGGGCTGGGCGGAATGACGGAATATTTCGTTACCGCGGAATAATACACATCCAAGATGGCGCCGCAGATGGCTGCCTCGGTGTGGAGCTCTCCAGTTGTTTTAGTGTTTTTGTTAGTTTGTCCTGTTTTATGTTTTTCCCAATACAATCAGTTTCACAAGAGATGAACTGCTGAACATTTGGCAGTGCACACCATCTGATCTTTTACCGGCTTTTGATTATGGGTTATGTTTCTACATCAATGAAAAGTGGTGTACAGATACAACAGTGATGAAGAAGATGTGCTGTCTCGACCTAGAAGCACTCTTCATTAACTGAAAGCCCTTTTACTCGCCACGAGATGTTTCCACGTTCATTCTCATGTGTGTTTACATTCCACCGCAAGCGCACGTGAGCGTGGCGTTACAACAGCTCGCCGATCACATCACGGACACTGAGCAACAACATCCGGACTCTGTTATTATTATTCTTGGCGACTTAAATCAGGCAAAACTTACACTCGAGCTGCCAAAATACAGACAACACATCACATGCCCTACCAGAGACAAAAATATTTTGGACCTTTGCTACACCACAATAAAGAATTCATATCGCTCTGTCCCTTGAGCAGCTTTAGGACTGTCTGATCACTGCCTGGTTCACCTTATCCCAGCCTAGAGGCAGAAACTAAAAGCTGCCAAACCTATGGTAAGGACTGTTAAAAGATGGACCAACAAAACAGAGCGGGCCTTACAAGCCTGTTTCGAGTGCACCGATTGAAGTGTTTTTGAAGCTGCTACCAGCGATCTGGATGAGCTCACAGAGACTGTAACATCATACATCAGTTTCTGTGAGGATTGTGCATTCCTACCAGGACTTCCTTAAAATACAACAATGATAAACCATGGTTCTCAGCAAAACTCAGACAGATTCGCCAAGCCAAGGAGGATGCCTACAGAAAAGGGGACAAAGTCTTGTACAAGCAGGCTAGGAACACATTGACAAAGGAGATCAGAGTGGCTAAGAGAAACTATTCTAAAAAGTTGGAAAAGTTTCAGTCACCCCACCTCCTGCACTTCAGATCAGTGAAGAGGATGTGTGCCGAGTCTTTGGGAAACAAAAGACAAGAAAAGCACCAGGCCCAGATGGTATCTCCCCAGCCTGTCTTAAAAGCTGTGCTATTCAACTGGCCTTCATCTTCTCTCAGATCTTCAACAGATCACTGGAGCTGTGCACAGTTCCTTCCTGTTTCAAGCGCTCCACCATAATCCCCATCCCAAAGAAACCCAAAATCACAGGACTGAATTCAATTCAATTTTATTTATATAGCGCCTTTTCACAATGTGCATTGTTCCAAAGCAGCTTTACAGGAGCAAATAAGAAAAACACAGAAAGGTAAAACACAGCACAGTGCATGGTGTTTATAGACCAAGCAAGATCATTATAATAAATAATATCTAATAAATAAATGAATAAATAAATAAATAAATGCAGTCTCCCGGTGAGCAAGCCAACACTGCACTGCTCTGCTGTGGCGAGGAACCCAAACTCCAATGCTGAATAATGGAGAAAAAAAAAACTCGGGAGAAACCAGGCTCAGCCGGGAGGACCAGATCTCCTCTGACGTGTCATAGCTGCACTCAGTGACCCCGACCAAAGCCACCGAGCAACGTCCACGAAGAACAGGGAGAGCCCACGAGCCGCGACCCAGGAAGCCCCACCTGCCGAAACCGTGCAGGTCCAACCCGGTCCCATTCCGTGGTCAACAACAGACAACAGAGGGACAACCAGGGAAAAGTAGTAATGGCATAATTAACTTTATTCCTCTGTTGTCCGACATCGACCACAAAACAAGACCAACCAGACCAGACCCACACAGTCCCAACAAATGAAACGCCCCGAACCACAACCAACAAGCCCCCCCCCCCACTCCCTACAACACCCACCCTGCTACCTCCAATCAAAGTCACTGAGTGCAGCCATAACGTCAAACTGCTGTCGTGTGATGTATGTTTAGCATTACATACCAAGTATTGTAAATTTAGCATTTATGTGACAGGTAGTCCGTTTTTTTGCTCTCGGTTGGGGATGGAATTGTCTGAGCTGGGCCGGCCAGATGGTCGCCTTTTTCTTGGGTGGTGATGGAATTGCCTTGGATGGAGCTGGATGGTCAGTCAGTCCGCAGGCTCTCGCAGGAGGATGGCATGGGATTTTCCGATGTAGCTGGCGTAATCTCTAGTTGTGGATGGGCATATGACGTTCATTATCATGAATGACTACAGACCCGTCGCTCTCACATCTGTGGTCATGAAGTCATTCGAGAGACTGGTACTGGCTTATCTGAAGGACATCACAGAACCCTTACTGGACCCCCTGCAGTTTGCCTACAGAGCAAACAGGTCTGTTGAGGATGCAGTTAACATGGGGCTGCATTTTGTCCTGAAACATCTGGATAGACCAGGGACCTATGTGAGGATCCTGTTTGTGGACTTCAGCTCTGCTTTCAACACCATCATCCCATCACTGCTCCAGACAAAGTTAACCCAGCTATCTGTTCCTGGCTCTATCTGTCAGTGGATCACCAGCTTTCTGACAGACAGGCAGCAGTTAGTGAGAATGGGGAAACTCACATCCAGCACCCGCACAATCAGCACTGGCGCCCCCCAGGGGTGCGTTCTCTCCCCACTGCTCTTCTTCCTGTACACAAATGACTGCACTACCCAGGACCCTTCTGTCAGACTTCTGAAGTTCGCAGATGACACCACACTCATTGGCCTCATCCAGGATGGTGATGAGTCTGCGTACAGACAGGAGGCTGAGCAGCTGGCTGTCTGGTGCAGTCATAACAACTTGGAGCTGAACACGCTTAAAACAGTAGAGACAATTGTGGACTTCAGGAGAAACCCCCGTGCACTCCCCCCCTCTCACCATCATGAACAGCACTGTGGCAGCAGTGGAGTCATTCAGGTTCCTGGGCACCACCATCTCTCAGAACCCGAAGTGGGACAATCACATTGGCTCCATTGCTAAAAAAGCCCAGCAAAGGTTGTACTTCTTACATCAGCTGAAGAAGTTCAACCTACCACAAACTCTATTAAAACAGTTTTACTCAGCTGTCATAGAGTCTGTCCTCTGCACATCCATCACTGTCTGGTTTGGCTCAGCCACAAAGTCAGACATCAGAAGACTACAGAAGACGGTTCGGACTGCTGAGAAGATCATTGGTGCTCCCCTGCCCACTCTCCAAGAACTGTATACATCCAGAGTGAGGAAAAGGGCTCAGAAAATCACCCTGGACCTCTCACATCCAAGCCATCATCTCTTCACAATGCTGCCGTCTGGTCGGCGCTACAGAGCACTGAGCACCAAAACAACCAGACACAAAAACAGCTTCTTCCCTCAGGCCATCTACCTCTTGAACAGTTAAATGTTTTTACACACCGTGCAATTAATAACTCTGTGCAATAATAATTAAGTGCAATATTAATTATATCCTCCAGATAATACATTATCTATTTTTATACAACTTTTCCTGTTA
>NW_026634765.1:0-3093 GCF_024868665.1 Triplophysa rosa
TAAATATTGCTAAAGACAAATTTATTTTTACAAGTTTACTTGAAATGATTTGTCTTTTTGTGATGAACCGGTAAGATGAAGCGAGCGATCCAAACAAAAATTTCATTTGAAAATTTTAAACGTCCTCGCGAATCAACATCAGCCAGCAGCTCAGCTATTGTTAGCGATGCTACACCGGTACCAACGTCGATGCTCGCTCTGCCCCCCACCCCGTCGGAGAGGATGCTGTCAGTGAAGGAGATGCTGCCTCTTCGCCCACAGCCAAAGATGCCGGTACAACTTCGGATGAAGACGTCAACTATGGTAGGTGGGCCCTTTTTTTATTGCTGGACCTTGTAAATGATGTTAATAACATGTCAGGGCTCAACAGTCACGGATATAGCTACAGCTACATCATGTGTAATTTACGGAGCCCTGGAGGTGACATGACTTTTATTTTTTATCTCTTGCACGCGCGAGTTAAACAAATGACAGCATCCAATTCACCTCCAGTAGTAATTGTAGTAAATAGTAATTGACTGTTTAGGGGGGGTAAAAATAGTAAATAAAATGAAATGGATTATGACAACTTTACACTTTTGAATGGGTTGTGGTCATTGTTTCCCTTGTTACATTTATAGCCTGTAATTCAATCACTTTTGTTGTTTTTCTGTAGACATTAATAATGACTGGCCAGACCTGTGGACTTCCAAACAAAAAGAAGATTTTAAATCCAAGAACCCCTGGTTGGGATCCAAAAACCTAAAAATGAGTAAGTTTAGGTAGATTGCTAGTTTGGGTACCTTCTGAAACAGTGGACACAGAGAAATATTGTGTGTGTGTGTGTGTCCTTGGATGTAGGTGGAAGAAATGGACCATGCACACATACAGCTGTGGATACAGTAGTTGCATTGTTTGTTTATGCTTCACGGGATGTCTGGTCTGTAGCAGTGTGAACTCCATTGGGATCAACAAGGAGCAAGGTGTATCACTCTCAAGAGAATGGATGAACTTTGAAATTCAAGTCTCTGGCCAGGGAAGTAGAACAACAAGTCTGTCTGCCTTGAGAAATAAGGTGAGGAAACATGCTTTGTCCAAGGCCCACACTCAGGCTGTGAACGTGGCAGAGCAACAGAACAAAGCTGCCATTGAGAATGCAATGGAGGCAATGACTGAGTCCTACATGAAGGAAACTGAAGCCGTGTTTCGAACAGCCTACCATCTGGCCAAAAAGAACCGGCCCTTTTCTGACCATGAGAGCCTCATTGAGCTGCAGGAACTGAATGGTCTAAAAATGGGCTCAATACTTCATTCACGTTACAGTGCAACACAAATAATACAACATGTTGCCAATGAGATGCAGAGCAAAATCGTCAGTAGCATTATAGCAACATCCAGTAAGTTAGCTGTCCTAATTGATGAGGCATCTTCTTTAAGTCACAAAGCTGTCATGACAGTTTCTATTAAAGCATCAATTCAAGAAGAAAGCCCTGAGTTCATATTCCTTGAATTTGTTGAACTGAAAAATCAGAGAGCAGATGGCATAGAACAGGCGTTACTCACCTGTTTAACTAATGCTGGCTTTACAGAAGAGTGGCTTCATGAACACTGGGTAACATTTGTATCTGATGCAGCCAGTGTCATGTTAGGAAAGAAGTCAGGAGTAGCAACCAGGCTGACCTCGAGATTCCCAAAGCTTTTTGTATGGCACTGTATGAACCATAGACTTGAACTCGCTGTGTCAGATGCAGTTGATGAGGTAAACTCTGTCAATCACTTCAAAACTTTTATCCAGAAGCTATATTCTCTGTATAGTACATCAAACAAAAATGAACGTGAACTCATAAATGCAGCAGCTGAAGTAGGCTCACATCTTCTTCGCATTGGCAGAATCTTGGATGTACGCTGGGTGGCCAATAGCTTTCGGACTGTTCGTGTTGTTTGGACATCCCTTGGAGCTCTTGTGCAGCACTTTAAAAATGCTTGCTGTGATGAGACGAGGTCCACCAAAGACAGGCAAATGTACAGAGGTTTACTAGACTGTGTTCAAAGTCCAGAATTTATTTGTGACCTTGGGCTCATGTATGACACTCTCCATGAACTAAGTCTCCTGTCACAGGAGCTTCAGTCTCGTTCGATAACTCTGCTCAGAGCAGAGCATCCGCTGAAACGCTCAATCAGAGTGATCCAGTCATTCAAAGAGAGTCCAGGTGAGAAATATAGTGAGGCTTTAGAAGCAAAAAAGACAGGGGAGTATTGGTCTACAGCACTGAAAACGATTGCAAAGCTGAAGTCTATCAATCCAGGCAAGTTCTTACAAAGCCTTGTGAACAATCTGGAGAAGCGCTTGTCTTTTGAGGATGAGACCATCAAGGACCTCAGCATCCTTGATCAGAGTAAATGGCCATCAAAGCCCAGCATCCGCCATGGTGAAGAACAAATTAAGCGACTGTGCAAGCGATTTAACCTGTGCACAGACCAAGCACTGAATGGGATGTGGGACCTATTGGAAGAGCCCAGTAGTGAGCCCAAGGACCTAAAACCACTAATGAACTGTATGAAAACATTCCCTGTCAGTACAGCAGAGTGTGAGAGGAACTTTAGCCTTATGATATAAGCTCAGACAAGAGGGCTGTCCTACTGATCTCAAACATATCAAACTTGATGATGATTAATATCAATGGCCCGCCTACTTCCAAGATTGATCCTAGAAAGTATACAAGGACCTGGTTGAAGAGCCATCGTGCTGCCTCTTCTGTGCGTTCTAGACAGTGCAGTGTGAAAACTCCTGCAGAAAGCAAGTCTGTCTGGAATATACTGTAGTATGGGCAAGGTTAGAAACCCAGTACTGGGTTCAGAGAGTATATCACTGTTGATGTGTTGTAAATGCTTTTTTTTTTTTTCATTGTAAACTAAATATTGTTGTTCTGTTACATATTGTTTTGTACATACATATTTGATTGATGATGTTCAATCATCATACGATATGTATATATATGTAACGAGTTATGCTAAAATAGTGTTTATTTTCAATTTTACAACAGTGCACTTTTGAGTTTATCTGATTGGTTTTGATGTGTGGAAGAGAATGATTTGCGTTTTTTTTTTATCTAA
>NW_026634766.1:0-3086 GCF_024868665.1 Triplophysa rosa
CTCTCTCTCTCTCTCTCTCTCTCTCTCTCTCTCTGTCTCTCTCTCTGATGGAATTTGTTGTTCAGATTTGTGTAGGAAAAAGATAAAGGGAAAAGCAACGCCTTCATGTGATAATAATTTAAAACAGGAGAAAACTCTGTATTTACTGTATGTTTGATAAAGCATCTGATCTGTATTGAAATGATGTGCTTTTATGTTATGTTTCAGAATAAGTGAAACCTCTTTTACCTCTGCACATTCTTAAACTGTCCGGCACCGGGCCATTAAGCAGGAATGCATCTACATTAACAAGAAATAAGTGGCTTATAGTTTAACACAGGAATGTTCCGGGTTCAAAAGTTAAAGGGGTGTAAAATATTGAGTCACAAGCTCTTTTTAAATAATCCATGGCATGAGTGTTGTTGATACTTGACCGTTTATGTTTTCTGGGCTCACGTTGGCATGTTTTTTTTTACTTTTAACTTATTTCCAGTTATTTATTTATATAATATTCTATTTTTGTTAATTTTAGATTTTGTCTGTTAGGCCTGTATTTTATTTTATTTTATTTTATTTCATTTCAATTAACAGACATGTAACCCTGGTATTTAACCTAGAATATTCCATTAGAAATACTGTGTTTTGACATTTATTGGTGCTAATAAAAACAGATTTCTTCACATGTGAAAAATGTTGGCTTTTCTGCACTAGTTTGGCTTGTTTTCAACCTGTTGCTGACGTAAATGTGCGTCGTTCGATTCAAGTGGACATTCGTGCTGTGCTGGATTGGGTTTAGGTTTGGCTTCACATCACTGTTTGCATTCTTAATAGAGCTAACTAACCGCTCTGTTACTATCTCCATAAGCAGCATCATTAAACATCCCCACCCCATCATAAAGCCCACGCTCAACACTGACACCTGCTGGAGAGCGGGGAACTCTGCGTTCTTGAACTTGTCTGTTGACATTTGAAGTTAGTCTTTAAGTTAATGAACATTGCAGTCTAACATAATCACTAACATTAATGATTTATACTTTTATTGTTTAATAAGTGTTACAGACTTTTTTGCGGTTACAAATCAAGCTACACCCAAAACAGGATAGTGTGTGTGTGTGTGTGTGTGTGTGTGTGTGTGTGTGTGTGTGTGTGTGTGTGTGTGTGTGGACAGGATATCCTGACCCTGCCGTTCTGCCTCTGTGCCTTTTGTTCTAATGGAAAATATTAAAAACACGAAACAGTGCCTGCTTCTTTCTCTTCTCTTGTTTTCATTCCCCATTTTATTATTGATTTAAACTAATTTACTCAAACTAAATCGTTAATTCAACTTAAAGGGAACGTTCGTCCAAAAATAAATTTCATTTATTCGCCCTCGTGTATTGTCAAACCTGTATGAGTTTCTTTCTTCTGCAGAACACAAAGGAAGATGTTTTAAAGAATGTTGATAACCAAACAACACTGAACCCCATTAACTTCCATTGTATGGACACTGAGACTTTTCTCAAAATATCATTTTCCACTACAGAAAGAGTCCCATACAGGTTTACAACCCCATGAGGGGGAATAAATGATGACATAATTTTTATTTTCCCTTAGCTGCAATCCATAAGGGTGATATCAGACTGTTTCCCTTGGTGTCTAAATGATTATGTGATATAAAATATTATTTCAAATTAGCATAATTTTTTCCTGCTATTAGACACATTTGACTCATAACCATTGATCCTCTTTAGTGGTCTGGATTAATCGCTTTATTGTTTTCCTCACTGTTTTAAAGTGACAGTTCACTCAAAAATGAAAATTCTGTCATCGTTTACTCACCCCTCTTGTCATTTCAAAACACAAAAGAAGATATTATGAAGAAAGTTGGTAACCGAACAGCGCTGGCTCCCATTCACATCTACTGTATGGACACAAAACCAATGCAAGTGAATGGGGGCCAGTTAACAACATTCTTCAAAATATCTTCTTTTGTGTTCTGCGCAAGAATGAAACTTGAAATGACAAGAAATTATTGAAGAATTTGAACTACTGGATAAAAGCGTCTGCTAAGAACTTTAACATTTCATTATATGCACCAGAACATTTACATTAAAGTTCTGTGTGGAATTGACAGTATAGTCCATCTTTAAAGTTTGAATGGCTGTGGTGAGCACACAGCACCAGGTGCGGCCCCTCTGGAGCCCTTTAGAGACGCTCGGGTTATTTTCAGTCCGTTTGCTGCGTTCTGATCTCAACGCTTTAAATAGATCAGCTATATGCTGCCATGCTGTAAAGCGGCCGTGGTTAAACATGGGTCAACATTGTTAGACGTACTCACAGGATTTTTGTGTGTATTTTAAAAAGCCCTCACATTTGTTTGCTTTACATGCATGTTTTTCAAAAAGGTTTCATTTGAGCAACTCGTAAGTGGCAGATTTAAGCTCAGGCGTGTGGGCATCAGACCACCACACCACACCACACTACTGCTGACATCAGCACACAGACGTTCCCTGAAAGAGACCTCTGAGAGTAAAACATATCCAACATAACCTCCGACTTCCATGTAAGGAGCATGAGCTGTTCTGAGTCCGGTGATAAAAGTCATGAAAGTCATCTCCAGTCCATAGATTCACTGAATGGATGGTTTTCATGATCTTATGGATGTTTTGGTCCACTGACGTTTTTTTGTGTGTAATTTGAATTTGTAAATTATTTTAAATTGTAAACTCTAAATATAAAAGTCTTTACAAAGCTACATTTGGTTTTTAAAGAGATACTTCACCCAAAAATGGAAATTCTGTCATCATTTACTCACCTTCGAGTTGTTCCAAATCTGTCTAAATGTCTTTGTTCTGATGAACACAGAGAAAGATATTTGGAAGAATGCTTATACCCAGACAGATCTCGGCCCCCATTGACTCCCATAGTAGGAAAAACTACTTTATCATTTTTTTGTTCTGTTGAACACAAAAGACGTTTTGAAGAATGTAGCACAGCAAACAGTTCTGGGGCACTTTTGACTACCAGTGTTTTTTTCCTACTATGGGAGTCAATGGGTGTTGAGATCTGTTTGGTTATAAGCATTCTTCCAAATATCTTTCTCTGTGTTCATCAGAACAAAGACATTT
>NW_026634767.1:0-3066 GCF_024868665.1 Triplophysa rosa
CCATCTGATTGATTTTGACACACACACACACACACACAGAGAGTCTCTCTCTCTCTCTCTCTCTCTCTCTCTCTCTCTCTCTCTCTCTCTCTCTCTCTCTCTCTCAGGGTTCAAAGGTAAATGGAAAACAGTGTTGTGAATCCATTTCAAGTCTGGAAAATTGTTGTTAATTGATTAAACAGGAAAAGCAAATCTCATTAGGGTCTGCGGTGGAAATATCCCATAATGATTTCTTCAGAAAACTGGAACATTTTTGTAAGAAGTGCAAATAAGTGATGTTTCCAGTTAAACTTGTAAATATAATGACAGTGTGGAATGCTTTTATGTGCAGTTTACTCACTTCATAAGTTTATATAAAGTCATGTGAGGAATTGAGTGACAGTGATTACACAGGATTGTGTGTCTGTTGTGTGTGTGATGTGACGGTGGGTTGTGTTATTGAAGACAGATTCCTCCAGTAACGAGCTGATGTTCATTCATGTCACATCACTGTTCTGGGATCAGAGCTGTGGTCTATCTGCTGTTAGTTGAGTTGTGTTTGGTTAAGGAATGTCTGTGTATGTGGTTGTGATTCCCAGAAGAGTTTAGTCACAATGAATCCAGTATGAAGCCGAACGAGCTGTGATGTCAAAGAGCAGTTACAGTAAAGACCTCTGCTTCTGTCTGTTTCAGCTTGCCGCTGCTTCATTTCCAGTGGTGGTCAAGATGGGACACGCCCATGCCGGCATGGGAAAGGTATGTCATCTACCATACTCTGCTCTGATTGGTCGGTTGTGTTTGTGTTTTCTTACTGATCTAATGTGTTATTGTGAATTATCAGTATTGAGAAAGACTGCAAAATAGCACTGTAGAAATAGCTTGACCTTCGTGACCTGTCTGAATCCCTGCAGTGACCTCACATCACCCCGTCATTGTGTGATAACAGGAAGTGGAAAATGATGGGTGTTTTGACCTCTGAATATACAGTAACATGTAGAGTAGTAGGTGCAGGTCACTGTGTTCATTTCCTGAAACACACGAGACGCCCTCAGATCGTTCTCTTTCAGATGATGATATACTGTTCACAGGTAATAATGTCGGTTTAATGTGTTTGTCTGACAGATAAAAGTGGAGACAGCCAATGATTTTCAGGACATCACCAGTGTAGTTGCCATCGCTAAAACCTACGCCACAGCCGAGCCATTCGTGGACTCTAAATATGACATCCGCATCCAGAAAATCGCCAACAACTATAAAGCATACATGTAAGAACACACTGTGTGTGTGTGCTCGTGTGTTTGTTGAAGAGACAAAGAGACAAACACTGATCTGTTGTGATCAGACGCCTGGACACACCAATGCTTTAATGTCAACAGGAGTTCATGGGAAAAGACTTTTGTGTATCATTGAAGATGTTTGTGTCATCAATCAGACAGAGAAACAAATAAACACCAGCATCTGCTCTGATGTGCAATGTGTGTGTGTCTGTCTGTGTGTCTTTCAGGAGAACATCTATCTCAGGTAACTGGAAGGCAAACACAGGATCAGCTATGCTGGAGCAGATCGCTATGACTGACAGGTGACACACACACACACACACACACACACACACACACACACACACACACACACACACACACGTGTCGTCATCATCATACAGATGTAGATGTTGACATTGAGTGCGTGTGAATGTGTTGACAGGTATCGTCTGTGGGTGGACTCGTGTGCTGAGATGTTTGGAGGTTTGGATATCTGTGCTGTCAAAGCCGTTCATGGTAAAGATGGGAAGGATTATATCATAGAGGTTTGTCTTGTCTCACACACACACACACACACACACACACACATCACAGCACTACCCACAATCCCCTGAGGCATCACACAGATGAACTGGAGATCACTGGACATGTTTTTGTCTAAACTTGAGGAATCAGACACACGATCCTGATGTCAAAATAAAATGTTGACCTCATTCATCTTTTGTTTTTGAATCAGTGATGGTTGAAGTGTCATGTGTTAATGATTATATAACTGCTTCTGGAGCCGTTCAACTGGAACGTCATATCAGAATGAGCCTGAATGTCCACACGTCACTTCCTGTTGTTATGATACCTGAGGTCAGCACATCAACCGCTGCCGACCATCAACACACACAGTAACACACAGTGTGTGTGTGTGTGTTTTATCTCTGGCATTAGCGTGTCAGTGTTAGATTGTGTTGCATTAGATCACAGTATGACTTCATGGGTTTGGTTTGATTAGATACGACACTGAATGTGTGAGCGCCAAAGCAAACAGAGTGATGTCAATTCTGATTCACTTCACACATTACCCAATAAGGTTTGATTCTCCCTCCCTTACTGAACTACATTTCACTGTTTCACATCTCACAGGTTTAACGAAAACTATTGAAATGTGTTCATGAAAGAAAACGCATGAATATGTTTCCATGGCAACTATGAGTTCCTGTCATAGAAGTTGTGTATTGAATTAACGAGGTTGTGTGTCTTTACCTACGTCATACATTTAGCTTTTTTATTTGTTCCTTGTAGTGTCTCACAGTTGATCAATTGCTTCTTAACTAGACATCAGTTCAATTAAATTTTAATTATATAGCGCTTTTCACAATGTGCATTGTTCCAAAGTAGCTTTACAGGAGAAAATAAGAACAAAAACAAATACAATACAGTGCGTGGTGTTGTAGATCAAGCAAGATCATTCTAATAAAGCGATGTTAACGGAAATGACTGAATCTTAAACAATTCTAACATCACTGCACTTCAACACAGATTTAAAATGATTTATTGTGCAAAGAACAAAGAAAATGTCTTCAAATGTTCAGACAATGAAGCGTGTAAATATCACCCTGAACTCTGAGGGGCAGTTATCTTGAATGTGAATGGAAGTTGAAATCCTTCTGTTGTATTCATAATGTGTTTGACGATAGCGCCTCTCAGTGGCCATAGCTGTATATTGCAGTCTGAACTCAAACCTGAGTGTGTGTGTGTGTGTGTGTGTGTGTGTGTGTGTGTGTGTGTGTGTGTGTGTGTGTGTGTGTGTGTGTGTGTGTGTGTGTGTGTGTGTGTG
>NW_026634768.1:0-3048 GCF_024868665.1 Triplophysa rosa
AACAGTTGAGAAGTGACGGCGGTATAATATTAACTGAGATTATGAGACAGTATTGTTTTCCTGTTTGGTTTCATTTAAGGACAACCTGAGTGGATTTATGTGGACACATTTTCATAGACAGGACAAGCGATTATTAAAATAGGCCACAATCATTGTACCTTATTTTAATAACATAAATAAGAATGTTAACCATGGTTTAATTAACTCTGGATTACTTTAACCTATAGGGTTAACACAATTTCAAGTGTGAAAAAAACAATTGTGCATTATTTATTAATCAATGGCTAGGGAGCTTTGCTGTGTAGTTTTTCTTAGACTATTTTGCACTATATTTGTGGTGCTTTCATTTTATTTATTTTTGTTTTCTCTTTTTTTGGCCAACGAATCACACTCAAGTTGAATGTTGGGAGCAGAGAGAATGTATTGTGGCTCCAAGGCAAAATGTTAAATAGGTGCAAAATTGTAAACCAGATACTGATATTGTTATCACATGTGTAGTGATCAATAATCATGGTTATTAATATCAGGACTATTATCAATACCGGAATATTGTGACACCCCAGTAGGAGATCTGATCAAACCTTTGACCCTTAAACAATGGCAGAAACTCCCATCGATTCAAATATCAGGAGAGACATACAGCAGCGGGAAAAAATGAGAATTTTTTTCAGTTTTTCTGAATTTACTACAGCATGTATAGGTATGTGTTTAGGTAAAATGATCATTTTGTTTCAGTCTGTGAACTACTAACAATATTTCTCCCAAATTTCAAATAAAAATATTGTTTCTATTTGCATTAAAGGCGGGGTAACCGATTTCCAAATTACGCTTTAGACAACTGAGTCGGGCCGAGTACCAAAACAACCTTGTAGCCAATCAGCAGTAAGGTGCACAGTGCACAGGACGGACATTAGCCGAGCCGAGCGCTGACGAAAGCGAAAGATGGGGGTAGGGGTGTGTCTGTTTTGGTGATGTGAACATCAACAACGGCTAAGAGAAATCGAACACCCCGCCTTTAATTTGCAGAAAATGAAAACTGGAGAAACATGTCAAAATATCAGAAAATATGTTCTGTATTTTTTCAGACCTCAAATACTGCAAAGAAAACAAGTTCATGTTCACTTTTAAGCAACACAACAGTAATATTTGTACATGCATTTAGGAAAAGTTAAAATTAGTTTTTTTATGTTATAACCTCAATTATTTCACAGTCTTCATCTGTCTTGTCATGCTGTCAAGTCTTTCACATTGTGGGATGACTTTATGTCACTCCTGAGGTTTGATTTTGTTAAAATTCAACACAGACACTGGACTGGAACGGCCACAATACATCTAGAAATGCTGATTAAATGAAAATGTGGAATCTCTTCATTTTTTCCACGGCTGTATATCTAGGGACCAGAATATCATAGAGGCTTGGTGCTCTTTCAGCAACCACTCATTCTAGTAACTGCATAGCATGATTCAAAAAGTATCTTAAAGATCGGGTAGCATGCTATATCATGCATTCTGCCTTCTTCACACTGTTAAACAATGCTTAACATGGTTAACTTGTTAAAAACAAGTTGGACGTATGACGTGCTAAGTTTTCTATAATTCTTCTGATTCCTTTCATTGGCCATTCTCCTGGAAAATCGCAGCAAGGCGAAAGAAATAGCCTGCCCATGAGCCAACCAACGAGCGAGACCCGCTTACCATCAAGATTATGTGCGCTGCGTCAAGATGCTCTGCGCTGCGCTGCAGCTCGTTACTCTTGCGATAGTGAAGTTTAGGTTTGTCTGTTCATTCACAGCATTTCAGTGATGGATGTTATATAAACTGTGGTTATAACGCTGGATTTGTAGATCGTTTGAAACTGATAGATGGCGTGGTCCCAGTGCTAAAAGATGCCGGATATGAACTGCAAGCGGTAAGTCAAACTAAGTCATATGTCTGTGTTTTGTTGGCAATGGCCGTGTACGTGCATAATGTACAAAACACGAAGGGATTAATGTGATGATGTGTTGCTTGCTTGTGCTGTAGTTCCATCCCACTCTCTCCCACCTCTAGCAGCTCGTGTTTTTCCGGAAATAATCGTACAGCTGTATCTCTCTTTTATAAATTTGATCAAACTAAATACTCTTCGAAGATACGACGTATGCAATACTACTATACAGGCACTCAAGATTAATATGAGATTGGCAGATACTGCCTATGATACACAATCTTTAAACTCACCCTTTTCCTCCTCTGCTCTGGCTGCTCGGGCCTGCAGAAGCTCTGCACTCGGTTCTTCTCTGCGGTGCTGCTGAGCAGACAGAGGAACCATTGGAATATCTGGAAGCTTCTCCCGCCAATCAGGGCCGTCCTGTTCTATCATCATTTTAGTGATTCTATATTTTATCACAAACACAGTCAGACAAACATATAGTACTGTACATATGTCAGTACTAGAATTTGTCTTAAACACGGTACATTTATTTGAGAAGATAAAATAATTAGACATGTTCTTAAATACATCTTAAGTTTTGCTTCAATTTTACGTTTAAATATCTTGTTTTTTATTCTACATTTTTGCAGTGTTTTTAGATTGCATACAGTTTTAATCGATTTCAGATGTTAAAAACATGTACAATTTATCCCCATTATATTTTTGAATGGTACCTGTGCACGCTGTCAAGAGCGGCCTGCACGCTGATATCTATCTGCAATACCGTTTTATAATCCACATAAGCCTTCTTGTAACGTTCCAGGGACTCATACGCCATAGCTCGCCGGAGGAGGGGTTTCAGGGAAAAGGGGTGGAGCTCCAGGGCCCTATAAATAAACACGATGAGATACATTGGATCAAGATCTTTTTCTGAACCTGTGCCCTACAATGAACCCCCTAACTTTACATAGGCAACCAAGCTCTATTCATATGTGTGTGTGTGTGTGTTCATGTTTGTATATCCCGGTGGGGACCTAAACCTGAATACACACCAACACATGGGGACTCGTGTCACCGTGGGGACCAAAATTGAGGTCCCCAGGGGCAAAAAAGCTAATAAATTGTACAGAACAATATTT
>NW_026634769.1:0-3044 GCF_024868665.1 Triplophysa rosa
CGCGAGGTGCGCAGTTTGAAAGTCACGTGTCTCTCCGTGCAGCGCGAGGTACGCAGTTTTAAAGTCAGACGTGTCTCTCCGTGCCGCACATGTTGCGCAGTTTTAAAGTCAGACATGTCTCTCGGTGCGTGCGTCTCTCCTTGCAGCGCGAGGTGTGCAGTTTTAAAGTCCGACGTGTTCTGCATGCATCTCTTCAAGTTGCGTAGTTTTAAAGTTTAAAGGGGAGAGCTGTTTTAAATGACAAAATTAAAGATTATATTAGTAAAACCCAATTTGTGGCGTTTGCACTTTGCAAAGTACATAATAGGCTAAATACCCTGATTTGGTGGTTTATTTAGTTCAGAGGTGGGTAACAAAGTACATTTACTTGAGTACTGTACTTAAGTACACTTTTTGAGTATTTGTACTTATTACTTTTTCTGTTTACTTTTTACTGTACTTCACTACATTTGAATGACAAATATCTCACTTTTCATGGCACAAAAAAAATATTTCCTTGGCCGACCCTCCCCTCGCTCCGACGTTTGGGAGAGACTATTGTCAGTTGCTTCTAATATGACACACCTGAATCAACTCACCAGGTGTGTTAATTATGGAGACATTCACAACATTTTGGGAGAAGGCTAATGAGTTCAGTTGTGTATACTTTTCCCATATCTGATTTACTTATTATAAGCAAAAGATGTAATTACATTTTTATCCGATTAATCGAAAAAAATTATCGTCAAACTAATCGATTATCAAAATAATCGTTAGTTGCAGCCCTAGTTGCAGCCCTATTTGGAAGTAAACGAACCCAGATTAGGTACAAACGGTATTATGGTCAATCTAAAGTGAAACAGAAACTAAGCCTACTGTACCTGCCCACATTCATCATTTATTACAGTGAATGATTGTCAAGTGCTTTTATAAAATAACTACTACGATGCACGAAAGGTTAAAACAAAATTCCAAACGTGCAACTGACTACAGCCACTTTAGGTTTTGGCAACCAAACTTGCATGCAAGTGTTACGTCTACATAACTGTTTAAAGGAACGGCTCTTCCAAACAAGCAAAAGCTCTATCAACATTTAACTCATCCATGTGGAAATGCATGCAAGAATCACAAAATCGTATTTATTCGAAAAGATCTATGCTGCCGACACCCTTGCACCTTTGATGTTAATGCTATTTGCCTATTTGTACATTATACGGTTTATTCATGTTATTCAGTTTATATTTTGTACTTGTATGTGGTATTCTAATATTGTAAATATGTATGAGAATTCACTTTCAATTTTAGAATGCACAATATTGTGCTTGCACAATGACAAGAAATTTCTATTCTATTCACAGTTGTAATTTGGGTGAAAAATACTGTTAAACCCTTTTAATTTTTCCATGTATGTTTAGAAATTAAACACCCAAACAGTGGGATCTGAATACTGTCTCCATGCCACTGTATATATTTATCTTGGCTATGAAGATATCTGCATAAATCTGCCTTTTTCCGATGTCTACAACACAGCCACAGCAAAAACAAAAGCTCAATTTGGACCGAGAATTTCAAGACCTCTCCACTCCCAAAGTGCAAGCGCAGCACAACTACCGTGCATGTCAGAAACTATTTTATGGCGACCGCACGATCCAAAAGCGAAAAAGACAATCTCCAAAACAAACAGTGGCTCCCGTCCCTATCATGAATACATGCTTCAAATGGAAGCACGCAGAAGCCAAGGCCAAATGATTAAAACAGCAGCATAGGGAAGCTCCGCCCTTTAGTAAAAGAACACGGTAGTCTATGACGATTCAGGCCACTAACTCGACCCGCAACTACACACATGACTCCTCAAAAATGGTGACAGAGCGATAGAGAGAGAGAGAGAGAGAGAGAGAGAGAGCGAGAGAGCGAGAGCGAGCGAGAGAGGAAATATTCGCAGCTGTCTGCCTACTGGTTAACAGAACAATAGGAAGAGTGTCCACTACAGAGAATCGCTTGAGAGCGGGACAGCAGGGTGTGCATATGTGGTAGTGACTTTGGTCCAGGGGGGGTGTGGGTGGGTGTGATGATTGCATTGTCCTTGAAAACACACACACAGCAGTCAGTTTCATCTACGACTGAAACTGCTTTCCACCTCTCTTTGACTTCCCTCCCCATAAAGCAAATAGACTCTCACAGAAATTCAGGAATGAGCGAACACACACACACGCACGCACGCACGCACACACACATTCCAGCCTGTATTGTGGCATGTCAGATCCTGCCTGGGCTTCTCTCTCAGTTTGAAAATAACTGGAAAACAATTCCCTTCCCTTTTCCTTATATGTCTCTCTTTGTCTGTATTGCCTGTGACATGCGTATGTCCTCATTCCGTCCCTCAGCATCTGATTGATGAATGAGTAACTGATGACTCACTCAGATTTCAGACTGTTTTACACAGATACATGCATCATCTGGACAACAAAGCCTACTGATACGATTTTCACTGTAACAAAACTTTGAACAAAGGAGGACTGCTTGATCATGATTGGTCAATCGGCTTGGAAATAACTGGAAAACACACTTCCCTTCTTCCTTATATGGCACTACTTTGTCCTCTTACCAATGACATGTAGGCCTATATGTCCTCATTCTTCCTTAGCATTTGACAAAAATATTTTTTTCCCCAGAGTAATTCCACAAAGCAAAACCAAACAGGGTTGGGCCTCTCTGGAATGCTTGACTCTGATTGGTCAACGACAGCATTTGGTTAATCAAGCATGTATAATGATCTGCACTATTAACTGTTTTCCTATGAAACTTTTTTTTGCATACACCGTAACACCAGAAAATACAACAGAAATAAATTGTAAAAAAAGTAAAATTACACGTTTTCCCCATTTTTCCTGTAAATTTGCAGTCCTTTTCAGTAATTTTATGTTTTCCCCATTTTTCCTGTAAATTTGCAGTCTTTTCAGTAATTTTATGTTTTCCCCATTTTTCCTGTAAATTTGCAGTCTTTTCAGTAATTTTATGTTTTTGGCCGTATTTAAAAAAACATGAAAAATCTGTAAAAAAAAAAA
>NW_026634770.1:0-3037 GCF_024868665.1 Triplophysa rosa
CAGACGAAGAACTGGGAACCATTGGTGTTGGGGCCAGCATTGGCCATGGACAGACATCCGGCACCGGTGTGTTTCAGGATGAAGTTCTCATCCGCAAACTTGTTTCCGTAAATGGACTTTCCACCAGTTCCGTTGTGTTTTGTGAAGTCGCCGCCCTACAACCACAGTGAGAAGATTAGAGCGGTTACGGTAACAGCAACAAGTTACAACTTAACTTAAGCTTACAAACTAAAAGAATTACAGAAAGGCAGATAGATGCACACACCGACACACCCAAAATAATACCCATCATGTGACAATGGCAGACTACGTAATCTGTCATACCTGGCACATGAAACCAGGGATGACACGGTGGAAGGTGGATCCTTTGTAGCCGTAGCCATTCTGTCCTGTACACAGCTGCCTGAAGTTCTCTAAAACAAAAAGGTGCAAAGAGCGATGAACATGTTAAAACTTTCAAGCCTTGTGATTGTAAATGAAACTCAAAAGTGGGAAGAATTATGGTACCTGCTGTTTTAGGGACAACGTCAGCTTTTAGCTGTGAAAAGAAAACGTGCATATTAATTCGATAGCAAATTACAGAACACGGCTGATTTAAAATATTCAGAGTATAGGTTATTAATGTGGATGCAAGTTTACGGAGAACGATTGTTGTATGAAATAACCGCAAAAAGGAAGTCAATGGAAAACTTCACGTTTGACATGCACACCCCATCCCAAATAAAACCATGCACTCCCAGATGCTGTCTGCACAGTTGCCTGTGGGTGCACGTCACCCATTCAGCCGCATGATCACACTGCAGCATCTAGGCACAAAACTAAGCTTGTGTGGCATTACAAGTGCGTAAGAAACAACTGCATAGCGCAAACATCGACTTGTGTCTGTGTGGGCATGCTGCACTTAGACCGCAGAAAAGAAAGAGCGGGTAAAAGTACAGTGCAGAGAGCACGATACGTATCTGGACTTGTTACAACAATCTTGCAGCAGCGCAAGGGCGCGTCTCTGTCCGACAACGTGCGCGTGTGACATTTCCGGGTTCTTTTAACTAGTAGACGTTGAATTAAAATGGCCGTTTACAAAGCATTTTGTATTTGAACGCGTACAAATTGTGTGAATCTTGGTTTGTGATGCCGCCACAAGACGATTTTCAAAATAAAAGCAAACAAATTCGTTCACACGACAGTTACGCAGCAAACTGTCTGCGCCATTACGCACAGCGTGATCTTTTGACTATTATAGCGGATGCATGGAAATCTCCGGAGAACAGTTCCCCCCTCCCATCCCCCACCAGCAGAACTTTCAATATCTTTTCATTAGACCGAGTATTAACGCGAGAAATAAATGAACTCATTTTTTAAAAAGTACAATTAAAATGCGAAACCGAGTGTTCGTTTTGCAGTTTGCGTTTATTTTTGGGACGTGAAGCTTTATTTGGGCCTGAACGAGAAGTGGCTTTACCGGTCCCAGGGCTAAACAATAGAGAGACGGCCCCAGCCCATATATGCGCACTGGGATTATCAGCATCAATTCCCCAAAGTCTTTTCACGAATTTCACTCCACCAGCAACAAGTTTACATGCAAGCTAACGTTAATGCTTGCAGCACGTGCAGATACAGGGGGGAATAAACGATAATGAACAACGCATGGCACGCTAAACAGCCGCTCGAGCTGTAAAACACGCAGCCGTGGGCGATTAGCGCCTCGCATTCATCATACAGCTAGTCTTGCAGCGCGTGAAGAGTTTCGCTGACTCTTCCAGCAGCTATCAATAAACACCAAACCCACTCCCGAGTGGAAAATTACTCCATTTGCGCCATAGCCCGATTGATAGAAAAGACAGGAGAATATCGCCTAAAATTTACCTCCATGATCACTCTCCCAACCGCCTTTCCGTCTGCGGCGAGATCGAAGAAAACTCTGGGGTTTGCCATGACTTAAGATTGTTTTGCGTTTGGATAATGCTGGGGCTGATGCGCGTGAACCGTTCACCGCTAGTGCGCTTTCAACTGAGAAAAAGACCGGATGAAGGCCGCTGCGCGATATAATTACCGGAGAGGGGCGTCACTAAATCGCCTCCGTCCAATAAGAGCGTTTGAATACTTCGACAGACACAAGCCCGGACCAATGAAACATTATCATTAAGATTTTTCATGACCCGCTTTTTAGGAAACGCAGCTTGAAGGCGTGCGTTTTTGTTAACGTGTGCCTGGCCTATTTATGGCCTCATGAATGATACTTTTTATTTGGTCTGTAAGAGCAAAAACACGCATATTAATGAATACATGAATGATCTGATTCTGGGCCAGCTGTCATCAAGCCTTTTCTGTAGGCCTACACATAAATACAGCTGCAGCATCGTTAAAAACAATACGAATGTACATATAAATGCCAGTGGCTTATTTATAAAACAAGTTATTTATAAAACAAAATCAAAGCTGACTTATTTTAATGCATAAAAAGTGCATGAAAGCTGTTTCAGATGGGCTACATATTAAGAATTTATCTGTTTTTTATTTGATTGAAGGACAGATTTAGATGTCATCATTTAAGGTGTCTAGGTTGAAATAAAAAACACTTTATAATAATGCTACAAATGATTATTAAATCTTTATAAATTGATCTCCATATTTTAATCATTAAAATAATAAAAGTCCAATAAACAAGGTCATTGTTTCTCTTTATTTGTCGATACAAACAGTAAATGTGTACAAAATAGGACATGGCCACTGATCAAAGACAAATGAACAATGAGGGTTATATATCCTGGTAAAGAATGTTGTGGTTAGATTTAGGTGAGGGTTAACTAGACGTGAAGGTTAGCGGTTGAGGTGTTTAAAGCTGGCCACAGTCAGCAATGACCATCTTGACACTGTTCTTTCCATTTCTGGAACCATAGCTCTCCATTTTTTTGATGAAGATGTAGCCCTCCACAACTTATCCAAAGACAACGTGCTTGCCATCCAGCCTGCAAAAAAAAGTAAAGTCGGTTACATTAAAAAAGGACATCCCGTGGCATAACTAAGCCAGAGAAAGCAT
>NW_026634771.1:0-3035 GCF_024868665.1 Triplophysa rosa
CGCACCCAAGAGAACAGCGGGACATGCCACGCTGGAGAAATTTGCTCTTTTAGAAAAAGGAAATATTGCTCGGACACTTCTGGAACTGCCGAGACGCCCAGGGGAAAGTCGCTGCAGGAAGGGACCGTCCGCTGCACCACGTCGTAGATTTCAGCAGAATACCAGCGAAGATCTGTAAGACCAGCGAAGATCTGGAGCTGTTCATCAGATGCGTATGCTCTTTTAATTCACGCATGCAAATTTAATTCACCAATTTTCATTGGCCTTTTCTAAATACTCAGAAGATGATAGGTTCTCAAGACAAACCATTCTGTCGGTTCAACACAACGTCGAGAGACCGACAGAAAGGGAACTAAATTATTCTGGTCTTTGTATGTTTAGTGTATGTTTAGCTTTAAGATGAGTCATTTTTGCCTGCATAATAAAGGCATTTTTTAAGGTCTGTTGCATACATTTAATGATTTGCTGTGTTAATCTAATGTTATTATTTATTATGAGCATAGAATGTTCTGTGGTGGATCTCTGTTCACTGTCTGCTGAGGTGTTTGTCATTAATTTGAGCGCTATGATGTGTCTGTCTGTTTAAACTGATTTGTAGGTTTGTGTTGTAGTCGGTGTTGGTTTTGTGTGGGATGGGGTGTCTCGGTCACATGTTTGCAACCCAGTGCAAGGGGTGCGGAATGTCGGGGTCAGAGGGCCCAAGTTAAAAAGTCACGGTTTGCTGTATCCCAATGTATAAAATATAAATGTAATCAGTGTCCTCGACTGATTCGGAGCGCTTCAATGTGATGACATAAAAACATATACCTGTTAATAATGGCAAGAAATCTTGTATTTCTAATAAAGCATACAAACGACTCTTATGAACTGCTTCGTTTTAGTGAATCAATCACATTCAATGCATGTTAATGACTATCATCTTAACTGTAAACTCTTTTCAAACGTATATTGTTCAGTAGCTTGAGTCTTCAGGTTTGTCCGAACATTTGACAAGTGACGTCACGTGACAACAACGCATTTGGCAGTGTCCGTCGATATGCTGAAGTTGAGGATTACATCAACAAATCCAGGTACTGAATTGCCGTCATACTTTACAGATAAATGTTGAATTAGGATAAAAATACAATTATTGATTGCATAACATTTTCTTAGTATTGCCTGAGGTTGTTGCTTGCTAGTTATGTAACAACTAAAAAGCAGATTTGTGGAAGCAGTTCTATCTAACGTTAGCCATTCATGCCTTGTTAGCTAGTTAGTTTAGCGTTTAAATATTCCATTTGTGCATGTGCAGTTATGCTATAGGCTATTTTTTCAATTTGCATTCTCTGAGTAGACAAAACAATTTAGTTTAGTGTACTGTATGTTTAGAAATCCAGAAAGTCTAAACTTCGTACTTGTTGCATCTCCTAGCATTCGATGAAAAGAAAGGCTGACATGCAGAGTTTTTTTAAAGCAAAAAGAACAGGGAAATTTAAAACAGATACGGTGAGAGTGGAAGGTGCAGATAAGACAGAAAAGGGTACAAAAGAAGCTGTGGAAGACAGAGTAGGAGATGAAATGCTGGAAGAAAGAAATATAGAAATGGATGACAAAGAGCTAGCAAGAAGTGAAGAAGCAAATAAATTCAGAATGAAGTGAGTGAAGAGGTGAAAGAGAGAGGGCTAAGAGACAAAGAGAGCTTAGACATTGAAAGAGAGGCGAGAGAGCTTGAAACACCAGCACCCTATGTGTCAGGTGATCATGGAATGTTGTGTTCATTGTCCCAAAAATGTACATCAATAAAAAAATAGGCAAAACCTTTTTGGTTTATATAAGCTGTAATCATTTAAAGGACCAATAACCTTGCTTGTCATGGTTACAGTCAGTGCTTTTATTTAGATACTGGGGAGAGGTTCCTGTATTTAAATTTAACACAGGTGTTAAATGTTGGTTTCGTATTGTAGCATTCAAAGTGATTTTCGGTTGACTTTAAAATACTTTAGTCTTCTAGGTATAACAAAATGTTGGTCTGAAGGCACGACCCAACCAAAACTACATAACTTCCCAAAGAAGTCCTTTCCAGGCGGAGTCAGGTGGAGCTTCCGTGCTGATTGGTTCCAAACACATCCATGGCTTGAATACTCAGTCTATATTTACTCATCAGTAAGGGTCTAAATATTTCATACATTGATATCAAGGATGTACTGTAGCACTATTTGATCACTGCTGTATTTTCTTTGATATATTGATCTCTCCTACCACCGAATCGAGATCTGTCTCTGTCAAGAAGAGATGCATCAATGAGAACATGAGTGTGCTATTTAGGAAGGCTATATCTTTAACACCAAGCCTCTCTGCAGACTCTGTTGATCTTATCCTTGATTTTTTTAACTCAAAAGTTAAGAATGTTATTGATGATATTGATCCTGTGAAAGTCAGCGAGAAGACTGGCAGACAAAAAGCACCTTGGAGAAAATTAACAGTAGTACAGAGTATGAAAAGACAATGCAGAAAAGCTGATCGGATGTGGCGGAAGATGAAACTTGAAATTCATTATAGCATCTATAAAGACAGTCTTTACGCTTTCAATGCAGAACTTGGCACAGCCAGACACACCTTCTTCTCAAACCTTATAAACAGTAACTTAAACAACACTCGCACTCTCTTCGCTACTGTTGAGAGACTAACAAACCCTCCAAGTCAGATTCCCAATGAAATGCTATCAGACAGCAAATGAGATGAGTTTGCTTCCTTCTTTTCTGAGAAGATCAATAATATCAGAAAAGTTATACAGTTATACAGAGGTCAGACAGATTAGACCGCAATCACAAAACCAAGCTACTATTGTCACGGTCCCACCGTCTTGTTTATGAAATTCTAGTCGTGTGGTGGGATCGGGGCAGAGTCCTTGGGTTTTATGTGGGAAGACCATGAGATGTTTATGTTTTTACCTCTCATGTGTCTTTCCAGTGTCTCGTCTCTGTTCCCGCCATCTCGTTTCCTCGTTATCCTTCCCTAAGTGTTTGATTACCCACACCTGCCCCGTGTCGTTATCC
>NW_026634772.1:0-3029 GCF_024868665.1 Triplophysa rosa
AGATACTCATTTGTAAGAAAATTGCTAAACAGAAGCATTTTCACTAGTGAACTGAGACTTGTCAATACATGTGTTTGTAATTGAGTTGTGTTAAGTGGGCATATACAGTAGTGTTATTTCAGGAAATCTTACAGAGCAGAGCTATTCCTACTGTGGCAGTTTTGTTGAATCACAGGGTAGACGGATTCTGCTGTTCAGACATGCAGTAACAATACTTTCTCATACTACAGCTCATTAATTTGAGGCGCATTCTGTCCGCGAGTGAACTCGCAGCTGCATTAAATAAAACAAGAGTGACCCTGCATGCCTGTGCAATTATTCCAATCATACCATCCGTCTCCGTTAAAAGAGAAAAAAGTCACTTTACACAGGTGAGAAATGTTAGAATAATAACCCTGTCTCAGTGGCTCCACAGGGCGCAACTGAAATATTGGATTCTTCATTACATTCCCAGTGGATGCTAAGAGATCATTATAAATCCTTAATCAGTTGTGTGCAGAACAGATTCGGGCTGTTGACACATCTATTTTCTTTCTGTCTCTGCTTTTATTTACTGGATAGCTTGAGCTTTGTGATAATTGTCATTATCAAATAAGAGCCTGCACGAAGGATTTGAACAGCGTGTGTAAGGCCAAAGAGTCAAATCTTAATAAACTGCTATAATGGCACTTCGCACAATTTGCATGTGATGGGTCATTTATTTTTTAAATCCTAGAGCATATTTTTTAACCTCAAATCTGTATATTCATATATCATGTACACTACATTTTTGTGTCAATGCAATGTAATTATACTGTATTTTACGTTAAACGGTGATTACAGTATATTCCTGTAATAAGCAGATGGTCACCCTTTAAAGTTCACCCGAAAATGAAAATTCTGTCATCATTTACTCACTTCTCTAGTCATTTCAAACCTTAATGACTTTCTTTCTTCCGCAGAACACAAAAGAAGATATTTTGAAGAAAGTTGGTACCCGAACAGCACTGGGCCCCATTCACTTCTATTGTATGGACTCAAAACCAATGCAAGTGAATGGGGTCCAGTTTACAACATTTTTCAAAATATCTTCCTTTGTGTTCTGCGGAAGACAGAAAGTCACACAGGTTTGTAATGACAAGAGGATGAGTAAAGTATGACAGAATTTTTATTTTTGGGTGAACTTTAAAATGAACACAAGATCAGAATGCAAATAAAAAGTTTAAAGTTGATTATGTTTTACAATATTTTCACAACTAATATCAATCACAGCATACACCTCCCTTAATTTGTTGTTCTCTGTTTGCACCCTTGTGCTTGTTTTTCTTTATTTGCCACAGACTATCTCTAGCCCACTCGTTCTCTTTCTCGTTCCCTCCATCACACCCATCTCGCTTTCATACTAAGCTGCATTTAAATAATATGAAGCGGCAGAAGGGGGTTGGATTCATTTTTTGCCCGAGTCCTCCTGGGAGATGAGAAGTGACATGCGACGCAGCACTTCAGGGTGCTGAAAGGAGGCATGCAGATAAATAAAGGGCACGTGACACAGCCTGTTCTATTTATAACCCAACAGACCGATGTTTGCCCTGAGGAGAATCATTTTATTGAAGTCAGCACGGTCACTGTTATGTTATCTCAAACATCAGTGATGGTGATAAGGAAGGATGCAGCAATTTTCTGCAAGTTTATGATATTTTCTAAAAACATTGTTGGACTGGGAGGAAGATTAGGCAATCTCCCAGTGTGTGTGTCTGTTTACTCTGGATGTTGTGTTTTACACAATGAGCTTAAAGGGAAAGGGATCACCCAAAAATGTAAATTCTGTCATCATTTACTCACCCTCTTGTCATTTCAAACCTGTATGACTTTGTTTCTTCTGCAGAACACACAAAATATATTTTCAAGAATAACCAAACAACTGTACCTATTGACTTGAATTGGTTTTGTGTCCATACAATAGAAGTGAAAAGGTATCGCCATTGTTCGGTTACCAACATTCTTTTTTTGTTCTGCAGAAGAAAGATAATCATACAAGTTTGAAATGACAAGTCATTTCAAATATGAGTAAATGGTGAGTAAATGATGACAGAATTTTAATTTTGTGCGTGAAATTCCCCTTCAAAGGGATAGTGTACCCAAAACGGTACATCCCTCATGTTGTTCCAAGTTAATATTTAGAGAAAGACTTACTTTCTTCTCTAATCGATTTCATTGCTTGGAAAAAGATCAGCATCAGCATTCTTAAAAAAATACTTGGAAGCGTCACATGTATTTGGAATTAATTGAGGTTGAGTAAATGACAACTTAATTTGTATTTGTACTGTGACTTTAAGAAAAAGTGGAACAGAAGCTCAATGCCTCATTTCAGACTGGTCTTTAAAAGTGTGATAAAATCCTATTAAAAGTAACAAGCTGTGTGGCCACATGTCTTCAACAGTATGTCAGGTACAGTCATACACCTCCCTAGGGTGCTCAGCAAGAGGCTTGGGTGCTTAATTAACACTCTCTAATTAACATGTATGTGATCAAAGCCACAGCCCCACCGAAAGAGACCCATTAAAGATGGAAAGAAAGACGGAGGGCAGTATTATTTCTTCACCAGGCACTGTGTTGTTGCTGAAGGATCTGAAACAGTTTAAAAATGTGTGTTCGCCTCCAGTTATTGTTCGTTGAAATGCTCAAACTTTTCACACCGTTGTCAGCTGTAGTTCCTCATGCCTAAATGTTGACCACCTGACACAGTTTCAGTGCTGTTAACCTCATTTGTATTCTCTGCTGTTCTCTTCAATCCACTCATGCCTCTTAAACCCACTACAAAAATGGCACGCTGTCCTCAAGCGTGAGTGTTAAGATAAGTTTATTTGTAAATAAATAAGGACCTTGTCTGAAACAGAAACCAGGCGGCATAAGAGAATGACTGTGTGGATTTGTGCTGTACGTTTTGTGAATGTTTCATTCAATATGTGGAAAGAGCAAAGTTGAGGTAGATAACACAGAGCTAACAACTAAAAACCATGAAGACAAAATATAAGTATATATATATATAT
>NW_026634773.1:0-3013 GCF_024868665.1 Triplophysa rosa
CACACACACACACACACACACACACACACACACACACACACACACACACACACACACACATTAAAGTGTGAATATACACCCCTTTACAAGAGGCATTTTTGTGAGTTGATGTAATCTTTTTAAATGATACAGATTTATGCTAATCTTAATCTCATCTGCTTCTTTTTCTCGTGAAACATTTGAGTGACTAGTTTAATCAGCTACATCACAAATCTCACACAACTCTCACAAACTTTATTAATGTGAATATTTTGTGTGTGTTGTAGGTGGAACTGACTGGAAACAGCATATATGAATACATTCACCCTTCAGATCACGATGAGATGAACGCTGTGCTTAGCACACACCAACCTCTACACACTCACTTCCTGCAAGGTATACACACACACATATAAACGCACAATTGTATTTTACTATATACTGGCTCTAGTGTCATGTGTTGTTTGTGTTTCAGAGTATGAAATCGAGCGCTCGTTCTTTCTGAGGATGAAGTGTGTTTTGGCCAAGAGGAACGCAGGCCTCACATGTGGCGGTTATAAGGTGACATGAGAAGAAAGCTAACATGTGCACTTTTATTCTGAGTGCATAGACAAAATCAGACAAAATGAAACCCTTATGACGATGTTTTATACCAGCGCGTGTTAAACTGGAGTTTTTCATAGCAAATGTCATCATGAAAAAGCGGCTGAAAACATTTGTTAAGAGCTCAGATTCACATTGAAACACTGAGCGATTATTTCATCCGCTGTAGATGTGTTTATCATTACATTAGTCAGAGTTCAGCGCTGAATATCAAATCTGCAAAGAGTCAAAGAAGTCCACAGAACTGTAGATTTGACTGCAAGACATGAATCCATGACAGCTCATATCCAGTAACAGATTTTACATGACGTCTCCACCTGTTTCCACAGAGCTGGTTAAAATCATTCATGAATCACGCCAGCGATGGCTTAGGTCAGGAGATTTCTTTAAAATTTACATTGGCAATAAGCAAGTGGTTCATGTCAAGCA
This sequence comes from Triplophysa rosa, assembly GCF_024868665.1. NCBI lineage: Eukaryota > Metazoa > Chordata > Actinopteri > Cypriniformes > Nemacheilidae > Triplophysa > Triplophysa rosa. The sequence continues at coordinate 1,012 of NW_026634773.1, forward strand.
GAAAATAGATCAGGAAAGACTCGCAGCAGGTTAGATATAAAAAACAGAATCACTGTTAGTGTGTGTTGGGTCTAAATGAGACTTTTGTTGTTTTAATTGTGAGAACACACAAATCTAACTTCACCCCTAAAGGTCCAGAGTGGGGGATCTATTGAAAGTAATACACATAACAATGTGTTCAGAGGTGTGTAAAGACCTTACAGAATGAAGCATTGTGTTTTTCTTACCTTAGAATGAGTTATTTCTATCTACATTCAGCGCGGATCCCCTTACATGGAATTCACCATGTTGTTTCTACGGTAGCCCTAAACGGACAAACTTCTTTACAGAACACGTTTTGTAAATACATGATCTCCTTCTGCAAAGAAGCGAAAATGTGATGACATGTTAGTGCTGTCTCAGTCACCGTAGTGCTTTGAAAATACGGAGTGGAGTGAGCTATTGGCTGCGATTCGCAACCTCACCACTAGAAATAACAAAATTAAAAATAAAAATAACACAATGGGGAGGGGTGGAAACCTCACCACTAGATGCCTCTAAATTTCATACACTGGACCTTTAACACAAAGTAAACCTTTGTCACACTTATCTAAAAAAAAGTATGGGCGTACAGCTTTACTAAAAGGAGTTTAATGGTGAGGCACTATGGGAGGGTGGAACAAAATCAACTACTAACCCTACCGTGCAAGGTATTTTTACTTTGTCTTCATTTTTTGACAAAGTAGGGTTAGGTTAAATCCTAGGTCAATTGTTTTGTGATTTAAGATTGAATTTGAATTTAAAGGGCTCATTGGATGAACATTTCAACAAGCTTGCATGATTTATTAGGGTCTTCATGAAATGGCTGTAACATATTTTGCTTAAAAATACTCAATGGTTGTGTAAACGGCATCCTTTTTGCCCTGTCAAAAACACCTATACTCACATCAACCCGTTTTGGTGTATGTCTCCTTAAATGCTAATGACATACTGTGCACCCCACCCCTCTACGCACATGTAGTGTTTCCCAATGCTGGTCCTCGGGTAACACCTCCCAGAATCTTTTAGATTCAACTCACCTGTTGGGAAACACTGGTGTAGTGCATGCCATGGCCATGCTGCAGTGGGTTTAAACATGCAGATTAATGGGCGGTAATATGATACTAAGAACCCCTTTCTATGTCACAAGGGGAGCGAAATCTGATTGGCTGGATTTCTCACATGCTTGCAGAAAAAGGTTCACCGAAACAAAGTTACTGGGTTTTTTATTTTTCATGTTTTCTGAGTTGCTAGATGCACCGGGGACCCGATTATAGCACTTAAACACAGATTTGTTTTTATTTTCATCCAATCGGCCCTTTAACAAACCATTTTAACTTTTAATACCTCATTTATTTTCATATATTAAACCATGAAAATAAATGTTTTTGTTTACTAAAGAACTGAATGTGATGTGATTTTCAGCTGTTATTATTGTGTGTGTGTGCAGGTGATTCACTGCAGCGGGTACCTGAAGATCCGCCAGTTCGTGATGGACGTCTCACTGTACGAGTCGTGTTATCAGATTATCGGTTTGGTGGCCGTCGGTCACTCGCTCCCCCCCTGCGGAATCACAGAGATCAAACTCCACAGCAACATGTTCATGTTCCGCGCCAGTCTCGATCTCAAACTCATCTTCCTAGACAGCAGGTGAGATCAAAATGAGACCATGTGACAGACACAATAAAGCCTCTGCAGACTACACATGACGTTGATTTGTTTGTGTATCAGGGTGGCAGAGCTAACAGGTTATGAACCACAGGACCTGATTGAGAAAACTCTCTATCATCACGTGCATGGATGTGACGTGTTTCACCTGCGATACGCACATAATTTATGTGAGTTTCACCATCATTTCAATAGCTAAAAGAAAGGGATCATGTAAATGAATGGGTTTTATTCTAGTTCACACTCAGCGTTTCCAGATAACAAATAAAGTTGGAGTATTTCGTATTTTCTCTCTCTCTCTCTCTCTCTCTCTCTC
>NW_026634773.1:18225-19953 GCF_024868665.1 Triplophysa rosa
ATGTAGCTCATTCAAAGGTAATAAAAACATAACGCTTCATTATGTAAGGTCTTTATACACCTCTAGAAGACATAGTTACGTATATTATATTGCATTCCTGTCAAAAGATCCTCCAAAAAATTGCACACAGCAGCTTTAAGGCTATTCCAAGGTGCAGGAGTCATTTCAGAGTGCGGAAAGAAACTCTGTGCTAAGCACAATTTACACAACACAATGCCGATCTGAAGATTGGCCCGCAATGAAGCACTTAAATGGGATTTTTTAAGTTCAAAAGTGCACTGGAGTTTAATATGTGCATTATTATAAATCTTTGCTCCATCATTTGATGAAAACGCCGCCATGATCAATTGAAAATGTGCAGAAACATCTCTTTTTAATGAAATTCCATTTACCGCCTGCTACGATAATTGCCCCATGCAAACAACGCTGACTTTTATGAATAAGGTGCAGTCTATAATACGCCTAATTTACATAGAAATGCATGTTTGCACAAACAAATGACAAAGACGTAATTTAAATCATTTTTCATGTTTAGTGAATTTGGAAGGTGCTTTCTGGCTTAGATTGACATGCAGATAAGTTTTTTGCATGTGACAGTATGATGTTTTAAAGTACACCTATATTGGTGTAATGTTATGATTACAGACATTAAAATTGATATTGGTATCTTCACAGAGTATAAATAGTTAATTTATCCTATGGTAGATACTATTTTTCATTCGATGTGAATAAAAATGAGGTATATGGTTTGTTCAAGTGTTTGTACTGTTGTGTGTCTTTGTGCTTTGATTATTTAACTTGCAAAATATTGAAAATGTGGCTTTCTAGCATGTCTAGTGGACAAAAACATAACTTTGAAAATCGCAGAACTTACAACTGTACAACATTTAAATAGACTGTATTTATCAATGACATCCTTGTTTTCATTTGGGTCATATTAAATATTAAATATGACGTTGACATTGACTGAGGTCCAAAAGATGTGATCTGGACAAGGCCAACCGGCTAATAAATCTCAGAATTTTGTTTACTTTCATAGCCTGTCACCTATTCTAATTTCCTCTCAGGAGGATATGCAACTGTCATATTCAATAAAGCTGTAAAACCCAGTGGAAAATGCAAAGCTTTTTTCCCTACTGATTATCTGTCATGATGGGATATAAATGGCAAGCAGTTTTCTCTCAAAGGGTGCAATCTTTTTCAAACTTTCAGACGTACTTAACCGGCCTCCATTACATCTCTTTTTACCTGAATGTCTTCCTGTTCCACTCAGGAGTAAAACGACTGACTAATACATTCCCTGAGTCATAGTCTCTCTTAATATAAAATAAATGACCTAGTTTAAAAAGCGTTTAGGTAAAATGATGATGCTAATTGTCTCAATTACCTCTTGCTAGACGCTAATGGCATTTTGAACGCCACATTTGTAACTTCTGTAATATCTTTTAGAACTTTTTCCACTTCTGAGGGTTGTAATCAATCTTTAGTGTCAGGACGGCTGTCTGATTGAACATTGTTTTTAGTGTACTGATATAATTCATTCAGGACTCGAATGGCCTTGCTCTGGAGTTGTCTTATTTGTCCAGATTGAGCTGAAGTACAGGCAGTCCTTCGTGAATTGTCATTCATATTGATTGGCAGGACGGTTAGCTCACTGGTCAGATGCACGGTGGCTTTTGAGTTTATTAAATGCCCATCTCTACAAGGACGGCCCTCTGAAGGGTGTGT
>NW_026634774.1:118-16820 GCF_024868665.1 Triplophysa rosa
GGAAAGGTCATTAAAAATATAATATTTACATTAACTTGAATGTTATTTTAATTACTTTTTAGTAACTTTTTTAGACATTTTTTGTCATTTATTTTAAAGTGTCCTCAAGTGTGATCAGGTCTTCAAAGTTGAGAGTGGTAAGATCTCCTGTCTCCACAAGTTCCTGATAATGCGCAGCTGCTTGTTGTGAGACTGGAAAATAAAAACATTTGCTTAATCTCCATTCAGGTGAATGAATAGCGACTAATTACTAATGGCCCGGCCATTCAGCCCTTACCTTGTGCGTCTGATGGCCCATTAGCATCAGTCTGTCTGTCTCTATGGTCAGGCAAGTCAAAGAGCGTCTCTGTTAAAACAAACTGCCAGTGTTAAGACTGACTTTGTATGATACATCTCTGTATAATAAATGTATGTCTCGTGATCACCTACCCAGTAATTGGAAGAACTCCTCATCATTTGGGGCTTCCACAGGCTGTGAGACGGGCACCTGGGGCTCGACTAAATCGAAAGCACTCTGCATGGGTATTTGGGGGTTTGAGGCCCTCAACCTGCCCAGCTGCTCCAGTGCGACTGTCCTCTTGAGGTTTCCGATGAGTCTGGTTTCCTCACAGGCCTTGAAATCAAAGAACAGTGTTACAATGTTGTTAAAAGTTTGAAACAAAGTTATTACAATTACAGTGTAAAACCCCTTAGAATGTACTTACTGTCAGATTTGGGTGAGTCCTTCTTATGTGACTCTGGATGAACACAAAGTTCCTTGAGCAAATCGGACAGCTCAAGTCCCTCAGTTTTACTCTCCCATTTGCCAGCTTGATTAAAATCTGGCGCTCCTCTGTGTTCAAAATCTGATGAAGCTGCTTTAAGTGGTGCCTAAGGTGCATCACTTTAGCAGGACACAACGGACACTTAAACAAAGCCATCTCACAGCAACAGACTTGTCTCAAGACCAAACTTTTAAAACAGGAGCTGCAGACACTGCGACACCCTACCTGGTAATGACCTGACTGGGCCTATTGATGGCCTTTTAACCTTGGTCGTTAGCATTTGTATGGACAGTCAAGACAGTGGGATGGGCAAATACACAAAGAAATACACTCAGGAAGCACGCATTAAGTTAAAAGGGACAAGAACATGCTCCTCAAAAAATTATAATACCATTAATAGCACCCTCGACAGGTCCCACGAAAACAACAGACCACATTTTAAACGTTTTAAGCTATGATATGTTAAGTCTATGTGAGCTCCCTCCATCAAGATCCTGTTAGATAGGCTCTGCCTATTGTCTGCCTCCTTGCTTAGGAAAATAATGACCCTTAAAACTTTGTCCATCATTTACCTATAAGGGCCCTCATAGAGATAAGTTACGACTGGGACTTCCTGCGGTCACAGGAAGTCCCACACGTAACACTTTTGGACGGCTCCCATAGGTAGCTAATGGACACACCATTTTTAAGCCTCTGGAGCACATCTACTGTAGCCTTAATGCACGTCATTGGAAGGGCTGTGAGCCTCTCATAGCACTCTACTGTTGGTTAACGCTATAACTCCTACTTAGGCTTATAATGACCCTTAATAGGCTTTGTCCATTATTTACCTATGAGGGTCCCATTAAATAAGTTACGAATGTACATGCCACACGTAACACTTTTGGCACGGCCCCCATAGGTAGCTAATGTACACACCATTTTTAAGCTCTCTGGAGCACATCTATGAGCCTTAATGCACGTCATTGTGAAGGGCTGAAGCCTCTCATACACACTACTGTTGGCTTAAAGCTATATAACTCCTTACTTAGGTTATAATGACCCTTAATAGACTTTGTCCATTATTTACCTATGAGGGCTCCCATAAATAAGTTACGACTGACTTCTGTGGCACAGGGTCCCACACGTAACACTTTTGGCACGGGCTCCCATAGGTAGCTAATGGACAATCCATTTTTAAGCCTCTGGAGCACAACTGTGGAGCCTTAATGGCACGTCATTGTGAAGAGACTAATAGCTCTCATACACCTCTACTGTTGGTAAAGCTATATAACTCCTTACTTAGGCTTACTAATGACCCTTAATAGCTTTGTCCATTATTTACCTATAGGGTCCCATTAAGATAAGTTACGACTGACTTCTGTGACAGAAGTCCACACGTAACACTTTTGGCACGGCTCCCATAGGTAGCTAATGGACACACCATTTTAAGCTTCTGGAGCACAACTATGAGCTTTATTGTACATCATTGTGAATGAATGTATCTTCTGTGTACAATATTATTGGTTTTACCTGTATAACTCATTGCCAAAGCAAATAATGGTAATTTAGAGGCTTTGTACATTCGCCACGTATGAGGGCCCCTTCAAATAAGATAGAGATGTAAGAAATAGGCGTGTGTGACAAAGCGCTAAGGATTCCCAAACTGTAGCACAAAATCACAATTCACAAAAATGCATCCCACTCCTTACCTGTCACATAGGAGGCGAATTTACACAGTTTTAAGCCTGTAGATGCACAATATTGAGCTTTAATGTACATTATCATGAAGGAATGTGTCTCCATAGGCTTTGTTCATTATTTACCTATAAGGCTCCCATTAAATAGGTCACGAATGTACATGCCACACGTAACACTTTTGGCACGGCTCCCATAGGTAGCTAATGGACACACCATTTTTAAGCTTCTGGAGCACATCTATGAGCCTTAATGCACGTCATGTGAAGGGCTGAACTCTCATACACTCTACTGTTGGCTTAAAGCTGTATAACTCCTTACTTAGGCTTATAATACCCTTAATAGGCTTTGGCCATTATTTACCTATGAGGGTCTCATTAAAAAGTTACACATGTATTGTCATTTTGAGCATAATAACCATGTTACAAAGCTGTAATAAACAGGTAATTGCCAAACTGAGTCACACACACTTTTGGAACGGCCACCCATAGGTAGCTAATGGACACACCATTTTTAAGCTTCTGGAGCACATCTATGAGCCTTAATGCACGTCATTGTGAAGGGCTAAGCCTCTCATACACTTACTGTTGGTTAAAGCTATATAACTCCTTACTTAGGTTTATAATTGACCCTTAATAGGCTTTGTCCATTATTTACCTATGAGGGTCCCATTAAATAAGTTACACATGTATTGTCACTCATATTACACATGAATACCTTTGCATAATAACCATGTTACAAAGCTGTAATAAACAGGTAATTGCCAAACTGAGTCATCACACACTTTTGGAACGCACCCATAGGTAGCTAATGGACACACCATTTTTAAGCTTCTGGAGACACATCTATGAGCCTTAATGCATCGTACATTGTGAAGTGGCTAAGCACTCTCATACACTCTACTGTTGGTAAAGCTATATAACTCCTTACTTAGGCTTATAATGACCCTTAATAGGCTTTGTACCATTATTTACCTATGAGGTCCCATTAAATAAGTTACGTATATTGGCTAATAACCATGTCACTAACGGTAACCAACTGATACATTTGGCAACGGCTCCCATAGGTAGCTAATGGACACACCATTTTTAAGCCTCTGGAGCACATCTATGAGCCTTAATGCACGTCATTGTGAAGGGCTAAGCCTCTCATACACTCTACTGTTGGTAAAGCTATATGAACTCCTTACTTAGGCTTATAATGACCCTTAATAGGCTTTGTCCATTATTTACCTTGAGGGTCCCATTAAATAAGTTACAATGTATTGTCATTTTGAGCACTAATAACCATGTTACAAAGCTGTAATAAACAGGAATTGCCAAACTGAGTCACACACACTTTTGGAACGGCTCCCATAGGTAGCTAATGGACACACAATTTTCAAGCTTCTGAGCACATCTGTGACCTTAAATGGACGTCATTTACACAGTAGAGTGCCTCTTATACACTCTATTGTTGGTTTAAGCCATATATCTCTTGCCAAGGTTAAATAATGACCCTAATAGGCTTTGTCCATAGTTTACCTATGAGGGTCCCATTAAATAAGTTACGAATGTACATGCCACACTAACACTTTTGGCACGGATCCCATAGGTAGCTAATGGACACACCATTTTTAAGCTTCTGGAGCACATCTATGAGCCTTATATGTCACGTCATTGTGAAGGGCTGTGCTCTCATACACTCTACTGTTGGCTAAAGCTATATAACTCCTTACTTAGGCTTATAATGACCCTTAATAGGCTTTGTGCCATTATTTACCTATGAGGGTCCCATTAAATAAGTTACACATGTATTTTAGCAAATCATGTAACATGTTACTGAGCATAATAACCATGTTACAAAGCTGTAATAAACAGGTTAATTGCCAAACTGAGTCACACACACTTTTGGAACGGCCTCCCATAGGTAGCTATATGACACACCATTTTTATGCCCTGACACATCTTTGAGCTCTTAATTGCACTCATTGTGAAGGGCTGGAAGCTGTCATACACTCTACTGTGGATTCAAGCTATATACTCCTTACTTAGGCTTATAATGACCCTTAATAGGCTTTGCCATTATTTACCTACTGAGGGTCCCATTAAATAAGTTACGACATGATGCTTTGAGCATATCCATGTAAAGGTCAATACAGGAATCTCCACAACGGTAACACCTTTTGGCGACGGCTCCCCATAGGTAGCTAATGTAACACACCATTTTTAAGCCTCTGGAGCACATCTATGAGCCTTAATGCACGTCATTGTGAAGGGCTGTCTCTCATACACTCTACTGTTGGTTAAAGCTATATAACTCCTTTCTTGGGCTTATAATTGACCCTTAATAGGCTTTGCCATCATTTACCTATGAGGGTCCCATTAAATAAGTACACATGTATTGAGCATCAAATGTACCATTATATCTTGAGCATAATACCATGTTACAAAGCTGTAATAAACAGGTAATTGCCAAACTGGAGTCACACACTTTTGGAATCGGCTCCCATAGGTAGCTAATGGACACACCATTTTAAAGCTTCTGAGCACATCTGTGACCTTAAATGGACGTCATGTTAACAGTAGAGTGCCTCTTATACACTCTATTGTTGGTATTAAGCAATAACTCATTGCCAAGGTTAAATAATACCCTTAATAGGCTTTGTCCATTATTTACCTATGAGGGTCCTCATTAGATAAGTTACGAATGTACATGCCACACGTAACACTTTTGGCCGGCTCCCATAGGTAGCTAATGACACACCATTTTTTAGCCTCTGGAGCACACCTATGAGCCTTAATGCACGTCATTGGAAGGGCTAGCGCTCTCATACACTCTAATGTTGGCTAAAGCTTATAGACTCCTTACTTAGGCTTATAATGACCCTTAATAGGCTTTGTCCATTATTTACCTATGAGGGTCCCATTAAATAAGTTACACATGTATTGACCTCATAAGTTACACTGTATGCATTAGCATAATCCATGTTACAAACTGTAATAAACAGGTACATTGCCAAACTGAGTAAACACACTTTTGGAACGGCTCCCATAGGTAGCTAATGGACACACCTTTTAAAGCTTCTGGAGCACATCTGTGACCTTAAATGGATGTCATTTAACAGTAGAGCTGCCTCTTATACACTCTGTTGTTGGTTAAGCATATAACTCATTGCCAAGGTTAAATAATAACCCTTAATAGGCTTTGTCCATTATTTACCTATGAGGTTCTCATTAAATAAGTTACGAATGTACATGCCACACGTAACACTTTTGGCGCGGCTCCCATAGGTAGCTAATGGACACACCATTTTTAAGCCTCTGGAGCACATCTATGAGCCTTAATGCACGTCATTGTGAAGGGCTAAGCCTCTCATACACTCTACTGTTGGCTAAAGCTATAAACTCCTTACTTAGGCTTATAATGACCCTTAATAGGCTTTGTCCATTATTTACCTATGAGGGTCCCATTAAATAAGTTACACATGTATTGTCATTTTGAGCATAATAACCATGTTACAAAGCTGTAATAAACAGGTAATTGCCAAACTGAGTCACACACACTTTTGGAACGGCCACCCATAGGTAGCTAATGGACACACCATTTTTAAGCCTCTGGAGCACATCTATGAGCCTTAATGCACGTCATTGTGAAGGGCTAAGCCTCTCATACACTCTACTGTTGGCTAAAGCTATAGAACTCCTTACTTAGGCTTATAATGACCCTTAATAGGCTTTGTCCATTATTTACCTATGAGGGTCCCATTAAATAAGTTACACATGTATTGTCATTTTGAGCATAATAACCATGTTACAAAGCTGTAATAAACAGGTAATTGCCAAACTGAGTCACACACACTTTTGGAACGGCCACCCATAGGTAGCTAATGGACACACCATTTTTAAGCCTCTGGAGCACAACTGTGAGCCTTAATGCACGTCATTGTGAAGGGCTGTTCCTCTCATACACTCTACTGATGGTTTAAGTGGATAAATCATTGCCAACGCAAACGAGACCACTGACAGGGGTCTTACTCTGTCTACCTAATTTTGGGCCCTTCGAATGAATCGCAGATGTGTGAAAACATTGTGTCGATGCACACCGGCGCTTTTATGTGCACGTTCGACTCGAAAGTCAAAGAAAAGGGCTTTGGGCTGTTTAAGCGTCTGTCGCACAGCCGCTGGGCTCAAATGAGGCAGTCATCTCCAAGACGGGGTCCCCCGGTGCGGCGGGTGGAGACCGGGTCTTCGGGCAGGCTTCGGGGGCGTCGGGCAGGCCTCCCTCAAGTTTAGGCTGCAAGGGGAACGCGTAGGCGTTCTGAGGATGGAGGCGTGGCCAGCGGGAAGCCCTGCCCAAAATAGGTTACAAGGGGCACGCGTAGGCCTCTCGTGTACGTCGGGGTCCGGAGCCTGCCCGTAGGCTGCAAGGGGGTTGCATAGGCGCTCTTCGGGAGGCCCGGTCGAAACCTGATCGGCGCGCGCGGCTTAGGCTGGGACCGTACGTCGAGTCGCCCCCTCGTGGTTCTGCCCGAGAGAGCGCCTAACCCTTCGTTCCGTGACTCAAAAATTAGGCACTTTTTTCTGGGGTCCCCCGGGCATCGCCGCCACCCCATGACGCTTCCGTTCGATCGCGGGTGCTCTCTCCTTCGTTTCGGCACCGCCGGGCGACCTGGGAAAAATTTGGGGTCGTCGGCGCGCAGCGTCCATAACTAGCCGTGCGGCGCGTGTCGACTAAGTTACACAATACGTTTGATGGCCTTAGGCATGTAAGGGCTTTCGCAGGTGTACGCCCTACCGGCTGCCGGTCCTACATGTTGCCTTGCAGGATGCGGGCTCACACCAGTTACACGCGTAGGTATTAGAACCTCACAAAGGAGTTGGGCGTAGCCTAATCCGCAGCTCTGCAGATGTCTGCCAGAGAGGCGCCCTCAGCCAGTGCCCATGAGGAGTGTGCCTCACTCCTAATGGGTAGGGGCGATCTTGAGATCGGTCTGCCATAGCGATGGCATCCACGATCCAGTGCACCAGCCTCTGTTTGGAGACAGTCCTCCCCTTCTGCTGACCTCCAAAATAGACAAAGAGCTGCTCAGAGCTTCTGAAGCTCTCCGTGCGGTCCAAATAGAGGTGCAGTGCGCGTACTGGACAAAACACGGATTGGGTTGGGTCTTCCTCCCCAGTGGGGAACGCCTGCAGGTTCACCACCTGGTCTCTAGTGGGAGTGGTGGGAACTTTGGGCACGTAGAGGGGCGGGGTCTCAGAATAACGTGAAAATCACCGGGCCTGAGTTCTAGGCGATCTGTGGACACGGAGGGTGCTTGTAGGTCCCCTGGCCTCTTGGAGGTGAGCGCCATCAGGAGAGCCGTCTTTATCGTGAGGTGAGAAAGAGTAGCAGCTCCGAGGGGCTTGAAGGGGAGGGGCCTCTTGAGGCCCGCCACCTAGATCGCAAGAGGGTATGGAGCGCGGATGAGGCGGTCGCCTTCTTGCACCGCTTAGGAACCTAATGACCAGGTCGTGCTGTCCCAGCGGCTTCCCAGCAACTGGGTCGTGATGAGCAGCCATAGCGGCTACATACACTCCCAGTGTGGAGGGGGGAGAGGTTACTCTCCAGTCTCTCTTGAGGAAGGGACAGCATGTTCCCGATCGAGCAACTCCGCGGGTCTTTTCTTTGAGAAGAGCACCAGGATGAGAAGAGGCACCACTTATGGGCGTATAGCCGCCTAGTGGCCGGGGCCCTAGCCTGAGTGATGTCCCAACCACGGAGGGGGTGGGCCATTCAGGATCTTCTCGTCCCGTCCAGGCATGGAAGTTCCAGGGGTCTGCCTGGGATGCCGTTACGTGCCCTTCCCCTGTGACCGAAGGTCCTCTGTCAGGGGAATCGGCCAGGGGGGAGTTGTTATCAGAAGCACCAGCTCTGAGAACCAATTCCGGTTGGGCCTGTAGGGTGCAACTAGTACCACTTGATGCTCCTCTTCCCTGACCTTGCACAGGGTCTGTGCAATGTGGCTCACTGGGGGGAAGGCGTACTACCGCTTGTCCCGCGGCCAGCTGTGCACAAGGGCATCCGTGCCGAGGGGTGCCTCGGTCAGGGAGTACCAAAGCGGACAATGGGTGGAGTCCGGGGAGGCAACAGGTCCACCTGTGCCTGGCCGAAGTGCTCCCAAATGAGCTGGACTGCACGGGGATGGAGTCGCCTCTCTCCACGAGGCATCGACTGACGAGAGAGCACGTCAGCTGTCTGGCCCAGGACGCCTGGGATGTGTGTGGCTCGGAGGGAGCTGATCACCTGCTGACTCCAAAGGAGGAGGCGTCGGGCGAGTCATGTTAGCTGCCGTGAGCGAACGCCACCCTGATGATTGATATACGCCACGGCAGCTGTGCTGGCCATCTGGACCAGCACGTGCTTGCCCCACACGAGAGGTTGTAACCTCCTCAGTGCAAGTAGCACAGCCCACAACTCTAGGCAGTTGATATGCCAATGCAGGCGACACCGCGTGCCCGCCCCGACACTGCGTGCCCGTTGTGACACCTGCCCTAGGGGGACTCCTGTCTGCAAAAAGGTCATGGAAGACCAGGGGGTCAGGTGTGATGACAATACGCCTGCTGCCGGTGTGCCATGCTCTCCAAGGAACTCGACTCTGCAGCCAGTGTTGGAGTGGTCGCATGTGCATTAACCCAAGGGGGACCACCCCCGCCAAGGATGCCATGTATCCCAAGAGCCTCTGAAATTGTTTCAGTGGGACCGCTGACTACCTGAGAACCTTCAGGCAGTTCAACACTGACTGGGCGCTGTCATGGAGACCGAGTCGAATTCCATACCGAGAAAGAGGATGCTCTGCACGGGGGAGAGCTTGCTCTTTTCCCAGTTGACCTGTAGCCCCAACCGATCTAGGTGCTGGAGCACCAGATCCCTGTGTGTACACAACAGATCTCGCGAGTGTGCCAAGATGAGCCAGTCGTCGAGATAGTTCAGTACCCGCACACCTCTTTCCCTGAGGGGAAGGAGGGCGGCTTCCGCGATCTTCGTGAAGACACGTGGAGACAGGGACAGACCGAAGGGGAGGACTGATATGCCCGCCCCTCGAAAGCGAACTGTAGGAACGGCCGATGTCGAGGGAGGATCGAGACATGAAAGTATGCATCCGTCAGGTCGATTGCCATGAACCAGTACTGACATCTGACAGATGTCAGGATGCGTTTCTGCATGATCCTCCTGAATGGCAGCTTGTGTAGGTGCTTGTTCAGGGCACGCAGATCTAGATCCTAGATCCTAGATCTTCATTCGCTTTCTTGCTTCATTCGCCCCTTCATTCGCTTTCTTGGGACAATGAAATACGGGCTGTAAAACCGGTTGAACATCTCGGCTGGTAGGACGGGCTCGATCGCTCCCTTCGCCAGAAGGGTGGCAACCTCGGCCCAAAGCACAGGCGCATCCCCACCTCTGACTGAGGTAGAGAGGATGCCCCGAATCTTGGGAGGGCGTCTGGCGAACTGGATCATGTAGCCAAGACGGATCGTCCTCCCTAGCCAGCCTGACGGCCTGGGAAGCTGCAAAGCTCCCAGGAACTGAGACAGGGGTACTAGGGGTTTGATCTGCTTCATCGCCCCCGCGGGGGGTGGTTCGATGGCCAGCAATACGGATGCCTTGCCGGGGGAGGGCCCCCGGGGAGGAGATCGGCTCTGCTGTTTTTCCTGCCTGGCGATTGCGCAGCTCAATGCACTGTCTGACTGAGAGTGCTGAGGGCTGGTGTTTATACTCAACATTGTGTTTCGCCATGACGCAACGTCGAGTTGCCGTCCACTGTCGTGCCGAGGGTGGGAGCGGCTGTAATGAACCAGAGATAGAGGAAACTCTTTTTGTGAGTAAGTGGGCGCTAGCCACCTGGAGGGGGCCAGCAGGTGTTGAGACAGGGCAGGAACCATCCCTCTCCGATCCCCCAGTGATGGAGTGGCTGCGGTCGGGCCCGATGTTATTCTCGATCTCCCTGGGGTCTGCCCATGAGGGCCATTTTCGCCACGGCAGCTGATGGGGCGATGGTCTCCTCTTCGATGTCTCTTCCGGGGGGACCGCCTGAGTTGGGGGCGCCAGAGCCGAAGCGCATCGAAGAGGACCAGGGCTGCTGGGAAGCAGACGTTGCACGGGACTCGACGTCCGAGGGCGGCCAAGTCGCGGCGGGGAGGATATGCTAGATATCCTCTGTCTGCTTCTTTACTGTCGAGAACTGCGGCTCGACAGTATCTCCAAACAGCTCCCCCCTTGCGAGATGGGTGCGTCGAGAAGGCGGACCTTCTCGGCGTTACTCATCTGTGCAAGGTTGGCCAGAGGTGTCTCTCATGGACCACAAATGTGGACATCGCCCAACCCATGGCCCGCGCGGTGACCTTGGTCGCCCGTAGAGCGAGGTCTGTGGTGGAACGGAGTTCCTGCATAAGCGCTGGGTCGGTCTTACCCTTGTGGAGCTCTCTCAATGCCTTGGCCTGGCAGGAGCCATAGCGTAGAGAGAGGAGGCAGCTTGGTCCGCCGCAATGTAAGCTGTCGACACCAGAGATGCCGAGACCCACATGCTTTGGACGGGAGTCTAGGTCGATCCCCCCAGATGGCCGCCGCCTGCAGGGACGAGTGCACCGCGGCAGCACACTCCACCTGGGGACATAGACGTATCCTCTAGCTGCCTCACCCTCGAGGGAAGAAAGGGTGAGAGAACTTTGTTTGACATGAACGTGCCGGAAAGGGGGCGTTCCAGGTCTTACTACGTTCCTCATGCACTTCTGGTAAACACGGCACTGGGGGCGGGTGCGGCTTGGAGCCGCGCTCAACCCCGAGGCGCCATGTAGCCAGCAGCGAGCGCTGGGAGAGGGAGTGCGGGCACTGCAACCCAACGCTCACGGCGGCCCGAGAAAGCATGGCTGACATTTCGACGTCCGCTTCTTCCTGGGCTCGACCCCCCGAGGGAGGGGGCCCAAGGAATCGTCGGAGTCGGATGGCAGTACGTCACCCCCCGATGCTGCAAGAAACATCTCATCATCACGCATTGTGTCCGAATACGTGTTTGAGGAACAAGACGGTGGGACCGTCTTCTGGGGAGCGGTAAGACGAGCGAGACGAGGTGCGAACGGTCCGTGAGCCAGTGGCTGGCGGATAAACGCTCACAGTAATCCTCATATCACCCTCGCTGCTTGCCGTAGCGGGCGGCAGGGCCGTAGTCCTGCCGTCACGGAACATGGAGCAGATGCGGTGGTGGCTGTGTCCCGTGGGAACACAGCCACCTGTGACGCAACGTCTGAATCGTCAACCGCCCGCAGTGTGGGCAGGACGTATCCACAATGTCTGCCCCAGCCTACTGGAAGCAGACATCGTGTCCGTCCCCCTCCTCGATGAGTGTGTTGCCACATGAGAACAGCGGGACATGCCACGCTGGAGAAATTTGCTCTTTTAGAGAAAATAACTCGAACACTTCTGGAACTGACAAGACGCCCAGGGGAAGTCGCTGCAGGAAGGGACCATCCGCTGCACCACGTCATAAGACTCCAGCAGTAATTCAGCGTAGAGATTGAAGTCTCGAAGTCGATCAGTGTGAATGTTCCGAAGAACAAAAGGTGAATGAATGCAGCACGCTGTCTCCCTTTTATACCCGGATATCCGGGGGCGGAGTCCGGCATGCAAATTTCATTCGCCAATTTCATTGGCCTTTTCTAAACTAGTCAGAAGTTGATAGGTTCTCAAGAGCGAACCCCGTCTGTTGGCTCGACACAACGTCAAGAGACCGACAGAAAGGGAACTGCATGTTTAAAACTTGATGGAACCACTCCGTTTGCTAAAGAACTATTAATGATAGCTAATACAGCCGCACTTAAGGTTGTAAACACTTCCTTAAAAAGGCAAGCCGGGATAACATCAAACTCGCAGCTTGAGGACTTAGCCTTAGCAACAATATCAGCAATCTCCACTGAGGACACAGGGTGAAAACAAGTTAGCAATCAGTCGTCAAGTCGCTCAAGGGAGCCTCATAAGATGATGGAATAATAGCAGCCTTAATATCCAGCATTTTGTTTACAAAAAAGTTCAAAGCAATCTCACAACTTTCCAAAGATGGTTTGAGCGAGGGGGAAGGAATAGGATTTAATACAGAATCTATTGTCTTAACCAACATCTGTGGTAGGTTCGCATTTTCATTCATAAGATTAGAAAGAAATACAGATTTTGCCTCTTTGACTCCCTTCTGGTAGCCAGCTAAGCAAGCAATTAAACACTCATAAGAGACCTGGAGTTTATCTTATTTCCATTTTCGCTCAGCCTTACGGCACTCTTGTCTAAGAGAGCGGGTAGTATCATTTAACCACGGCTAAGCAGTATGGAAGCCCAATCCTGCCAAAATTAAAAATGAATAAATACAAAAATAAATCTGTGAAGAAATGTAAAAAGCCAAAATAAATAAATTCAAATAAAAATGAATGAAAAATTGATATTTAAAGCATGTTATTTATTTGTAGATTATTGTATTTCTTTCATGCATTTATGTTAATTTATATGTATTTCCACATTTTTAAATTAAAAATTAAAAATTTAAATTAAAATTTAAATTAAACATTTAAATTTTAAATTTATTTCTAAATTTATTTCTACATTTCTGTGTCCATATGGTAATGAGGGGGCGTGTCTTGCTTCAGACATGGCAGTCGAGCACAGAGATCTGCTGTAGGCCACAGACAAACTTTAAGGCCATAGTAACATATTTTGCTTTGACAAAATGACATGCAAGAGATGAGTGTGACCACATGAAACAATAATATAGTATATTACAACATTTACTATAGTAAACTGCAGCATACTATAATATAGTAATATATACTATAGTGCACTATAGTACTATAGTAGGATTTAAAAGCCCTTGTGGAAATCAACCATGAATTTATCATATTGTAAGTGTAGAAAGAAACCATGTTTTTTTTTGCAGATTTGTATGACCACAGTTCCACTACAAATACCATGGTTAACTCTGGTTATACTGTAGCAACACCATGGTTAAATTGTGGTCACAATGGCTTAACTATAGTGGCCAATTTATTTGTTTTAAAAAGTATCTGGGAATTTTATTTTACTTTAGTAAATACTATGGTATAAGCTATAGCAGGGCTAGTCAAGCACCTGTTCATCATTTTAATTGAATCCTGAATGATTAGCTTGGCCAGGTATGTTTGATTAGGGTTGGAAATAAACTCTGCAGGATGCTGGCCCATCCAGGAACACTTGACAGAGAGACGGGACATTACGTGATGAGAGAAAGGGGAACAGAGAGAGGGCCCTGTCAGGCCGGGACTAGCAGACTCTCAAAACCCCAGAGTCTCGTGCAGGCCAGGAATGTGGGGGAAAACACGGAGAACGATGAGTGCTCAAAAGGTTTATTCCAGAACAAAAAACTTCCAAAAATGATAAAGCCAATATCAAAAACAAAACAGTCCAAAATCCAAAAGGGGAAGACAAAACAAGGTTTACCAGAGGCTGGTCAAGTTGTGAATACAGGCAAACAAACTGATAGGGTAATCAGGTATACTCAGGTTCATAGCACGGATCAGGTCCAAAACACGGGTAAACAGAATGCAGGTGACGTTAAGACCAGACAATGTGAAAGGAAAACCGACAAGCTAAAATAGTGTGCAGGTGGCGAAGAAATCAAAGATGGCTGACGGAGTGTGGTGCATGATGGGGAGTGTAGTCTGTTAAAAGTACGGTGACAGGGAACGGTTAAACCGTGGTGTGAGCACTGATGTAGGGGGTGTGGCCGGTCGAGGAGCTGAAGACGTTACATTACCCCCCTCCATGGTCCACTCCAGCGGACCCTACAGGGCGTCTAGGCTTACCTCGGGAACAAGGAGCAGGGCATTCGGGATGAGAGGAGTGGAAGTCAAGTCGAAGTGAGGGATCTAAGATGTCAGTACGGGGAACCCAGGATTGTTCCTCTGGCCCGTATCCCTCCCAATCTACGAGATATTCGAGTTGACCTCCTCGTCTCCTATAGTTCAAGATATCCTCCACCCTGTAGATCTGCTGGGCCTCATCTATCGGTGGAGGAGGAGGAGGTTGCACTGCCGCTACATCAGGCTCTGAGGGAGAAACACAGCGTTAGTGAAAGGCTTAAGGAGTGAAACATGGAAGGTTGGAGAGATCCGGTAGTGCAGGGGAAGTTGGAGCAGGTAGGTGACAGGGTTTATCTGACGGAATACAGGGAAGGGGCCGTGTACTCCGACAGCCAAACCCTCTATCCGAGCTGGTATACAGGAGTGGGGGAACGATGGGCATCGACATGTTGCTTCTGTCTGCGGACAGCCTGCTGGAGTTGGGTGTGCGCTGATTCCCAGACCCTCTCGCTCTCCCGGAACCAGTGGTCTACAGCTGGCACCGATGATGGTTCTCCTGACCAGGGGAACAGGGGTGGTTGGTAGCCGAGTATGCATTGGAAGGGAGTGAGGCAGATGGATGATTGACTTAGGGAGTTTTGTGCGTACTTGGCCCAGGGTAGGAAACGGTGCCAGCTGTGCTGATGGTTATGGCAATATGAGCTCAGGTACCTCCCTACCTCCTGGATCTTCCGCTCCGCTTGAGGATGGTAACCTGACATTAGGCTAACAATCACACCGAGCAGTTTGAAGAATGCCTTCCACACTTGGGAGATGAATTGAGGGCCCCTGTCCGACACGATATCCTCTGGTATGCCGTAGTTCAGGAAGACGTGTTGAAACAGGGCTTCAGCATATTCTAGAGTGGTAGGTAGGCCTGGTAACGGGATGAGTTTGCACGCCTTAGATAATCTATCTACAGCTAACAGAATACAGGTAAACGTGTCAGACAGGGGCAGATCAGTGAGAAAATCCACAGCTATATGTGACCAGAGTTTGTTAGGTATGGGTAGTGGCAGCAGTTTCCCTTCAGGTAGGCATCGAGGGGTTTTGGAGATGGCGCACACTGAGCAGCCCTTAACAAAATGGGAGACATCCTGAGGCATACCAGGCCACCAGTACCGGGCTGAGAGCAACGAGAGGGTGAGCTTACTGCCTGGGTGTCCCGATCCCGGAACAGAGTGGGCCGAGTCCACAGGGGCCGTGCGGAGTTCTGGAGGTACAAATACCCGACATGCCTTAGGCCATCAAACGTAACGTGTAACTTAGTTGACACGCGCCGGACTGCTAGTTATGGACCCTGCACGCCGACGCCCCCAAATTTTTCCTAGGTCGCCCGGCGGTGCTGAAACGAAGGGGAGAGCGCCCGCGATCGAACGGAAGCGTCATGGGGCGGCGGCGACGCCCGGGGGACCCCAGAAAAATGCCCAAAGTGCCTAATTTTTGTAAGCTTGTTCGACTTGATGCGGCGCCGCAAGATCCGACAGGCGGATGACATCAAAGTACCGCGAGAGCGATTCGAAACCAAACATTTTATGGTTTTTCGAATGGCTCTCACGGTACTTTGATGTCATTTGCCTGTCAGGTCTTGCGGCGCCGCATCAAGTCGAACAAGCTTATTATTTTCTAATGCAATCAAATTTATACCAGGCACATCAAGGTCCGCTCAGTAGCAGTTTGGGTCCTACGGTGCCACGGACAGTTAACATTTGCGCACTGTTGCTACGTTCAGACGTCGATGAGTGAAGAGAGCCGAGAAAGACTCGCTGCACAGCGCGCAGACAGATATAACTGTCAGTGACTGAAAAACAATGTTCAAAAGTTAGAAAAGTTGACGCTGAAAACCATGTTCCCTTTCTGTCGGTCTCTCAACGTTGTGTCGAACCGACAGAATGGGGTTTGTCTTGAGAACCTATCATCTTCTAAGTATTTAGAAAAGGCCAATGAAAATTGGCGAATGAAATTTGCATGCCGGGCTCCTCCCCGGATGTCCGGGTATAAGAGGGAAGCCGGCGTGCTCATTCATTCACCTTTTGTTCTTCAGAGCCTACGCATCTGATGAGCAGCTCCAGGTCTTCGCTGATCTTCCAGATCTTCGCTGATCTCCCAGTTCTTCGCTGGTATCCTGCTGGAATCTACGACGTGGTGCAGCGGACGGTCCCTTCCTGCAGCGACTTTCCCCTGGGCGTCTCGGCAGTTCCAGAAGTGCCTGAGCACTTTTTTTCTAAAAGAGTAAATTTCTCCAGCGTGGCATGTCCCACTGTTCTCTTGGGTGCGACGCGCTCATTGAGGAAGGGGATGGACACGATGTCTGTCTCACGTGTTTGGGTCTCCAGCACGCTGAGGCAGCCTTCGTGGATACATCTTGCCCGCACTGCGGGAAGATGC
>NW_026634774.1:20082-126967 GCF_024868665.1 Triplophysa rosa
CCTGTGGAGTCAGCAGGTGATCAGCTCCCTGCGAGCCATACACATCCCGGGCGACCTGAACCAGACAGCAGACAGGCTCTCTCGTCAGTGGTCACCTCGCGGAGAGTGGCGACTCCACCCTCACGCGGTTCAGCTCATATGGGAGCAGTTCGGTCGGGCTCAGGTGGACCTGTTTGCCTCCCCGGACTCCACCCATTGTCCTCTTTGGTACTCCCTATCTGACGGTCCCCTCTGTACGGATGCCCTTGCGCACAGCTGGCCGCGGGACAAGAGGAAGTACGCCTTCCCCCCAGTGAGCCTCATTGCACAGACCCTGTGCAAGGTCAGGGAAGAGGAGCATCAAGTGCTACTAGTTGCGCCCTATTGGCCCAACCGGACTTGGTTCTCAGAGCTGGTGAGCCTGACAACAACTCCCCCCTGGCCGATTCCCTTGAGGAAGGACCTCCTTTCTCAGGGGAAGGGCACATTTTGGCATCCCAGGCCAGACCTCTGGAGCCTCCATGTCTGGCCCCTGGACGGGACGAGGAGATCCTGAGCGACCTACCCCCGGCGGTGGTAGAGACCCTCACACAGGCTAGGGCTCCGGCCACTAGGACACTGTATACCTTCAAGTGGCGAAACTTCTCGTCTTGGTGCTCTTCTCACGGAGAAGACCCGCAGAGATGCTCGATCAGGTACGTACTGTCCTTTCTCCAGGAGAGACTTGAGAAGAACCTCTCCCCTTCCACACTGAAAGTGTATGTTGCCGCTATAGCCGCACATCACGATCCAGTTGCTGGTAAGTCTCTAGGGCAGCATGACCTGGTTACCAGGTTCCTGAGGGGCGCGAGACGGTTGAATCCGCCTCGCCCGCGCCCCGTACCCTCTTGGGACCTCGAAGTGGTCTTGGAGGGCCTCCAGAGGCCCCCCTTCGAGCCCCTGGGAGAGGCCGATCTTTCTCGCCTGTCGATAAATACGGCCCTCCTGGTAGCGCTCGCCTCCTTCAAGAGGGTAGGGGACCTACAAGCATTCTCTGTGTCCTCGGGTTGCCTAGAATTCGGGCCTGGAGACTCTCACGTTATCCTGAGATACGGCCCGGCTACGTGCCCAAGGTTCCCACCACTCCCTTCCGGGACCAGGTGGTGAACTTGCAGGCGCTCCCCAACGGGGAGGAAGACCCAACCCCTTCCGTGTTGTGTCCAGTACGCGCACTGCGCCTCTACTTGGACCACACGCAGAGCTTCAGAAGCTCTGAGCAGCTCTTTGTCTGTTTTGGAGGTCAGCAGAAGGGGAGAGCTGTCTCCAAACAGAGACTGGCGCACTGGATCGTGGATGCCATATCCTTGGCATACCGGTCGCAAGATCGCCCCTGCCCCTTAGGAGTTAAGGCGCACTCCACTCGGGGTGTCGCCTCCTCGTGGGCACTGGCTCAGGGCGCCTCTCTGGCAGACATCTGTAGAGCTGCGGTTTGGGCTACGCCCAATACCTTCGCGAGGTTCTACAACCTCCGCGTTGAACCGGTGTCAGCCCGCGTCCTGCAGGGCAACAGGTAGGACCGGCAGCCGTTGGGCGTACGCCTGCGGAAGCCCTTCCCCCTTTGGGGGGAGCAGTGGCGATCCAGCCTCACTTCTTTCCCCTCGGGTAAAGAATAGGCATTCCATCCATCACTAAGCACCCTTCCAGGGGAGAGGCTGGGCAGAGCAGCCCTGCCCCCTTAGGCCGGGGAACAGTTGAGTTATTCCACATAGCTCTAACCGGACCTAGTGCTCCAGACGTGGTAATACCCCCTCCGTGGGCTGTTCCGTCTGATATATCCTCATGAATGGTTCCCACCTTGGCAACCCATGACCTCCCCAGGTGGACTCCCACCTTGAGATTAACTCCTGCAGTCCGCACTTTCCTCCAATGAGTTCTCCTCTGATGGTGAGACCATGTGGTGTCTCCACTAATTCCTCCCTACGGTAGGTAGTGGCCTCTGCAGCGTTTTTCCCCCAGGGGGGAATAATGCTTATCCAGTGGCCCGTACGGTGCCGGGCGGTTTCTCGCCATTTAGAGAACTAGGCCTCCGCCCGTGACGGCCGGTGATAGGGGCTTCCCAACTTTGTGTAAAGCTCTGGGTCCCCCTACCTCTCCACTGGAGGGTCATAATTTCGCGTTAGCATCTTCGTCTGACTCGCCCAGGCCAGTCAATGTTGCTCCGCAGAGATTGTGACGCGGCTCAGTGCTGTGGCATTTTCCATAGGAACCCCATTCTGTCGGTTCGACACAACGTCGAGAGACCGACAGAAAGGGAACGTCTTGGTTACGGATGTAACCTCGGTTCCCTGTTGGAGGGAACGAGACGTTGTGTCCCTCATGCCACAACACTGGCCGCCCACCCCAGCGGTCGGGGGAGGATGCTTTAGGTTCCTCAGACCAAAGGTGAATGAATGAGCACGCCGGCTTCCCTCTTATACTCGGACATCCGGGTTGGAGCCCGGCATGCAAATTTCATTTGCCAATTTTCATTGGCCTTTTCTAAATACTCAGAATATGATAGGTTCTCAAGACAAACCCCATTCTGTCGGTTCGACACAACGTCTCGTTCCCTCCATCAGGGAACCGAGGTTACATCCGTAACCAAGACGTTTTATGTGGAGAGAGACAGTTTTGGCCTTCCATATACTCCCTCTCTCCGGTGTGGCTTCTCTGTTCCCGCCCTTTCGTCTCGTTATTGCTTGTTAATTAGTTCATGTCCCGCACATGTCCCCTTCTTGATTTAGTCCCCTTTATATAGTCCTCATGTTTCATTGTCCGGTGCTGGTTCATTGTATTGTAGTGTCGTGTTTGTGTCATGTGGGTGAGTTCCTGTCTTTTAGTTAGTCTAGTTTGTTGTAGTTTAATATCAAGTGTTAATATTAGTCCAGTCTAGTTAGTCCTTGTTCCTGTTTCCATGTTTTGTTATGTTTACCCACCCTGTGGGTGTTTGTTTTGTATGTTAATGTTATTAAAGTCTTGTTTAACCCCTTACGTCCCTGTCTGCACTTGGGTCCTCTGTCTCTCACCTCACCCGAGAATCGTGACAGAATGAACCAGCCCCTTTCTGGACCCAGCAGACAGAGGGATCTCAGCGGGAGGGGTCGATGCCGCCGGACTCCCTTCCAGGGTAGAGGCCGCCGGGCTCCAGTCCAGAGTCGGGACCGCCATGCTCCAGTCCAGAGTCGGGACCGCCGGACTCCCTTCCGGGGTCGAGACTGCCGGAACCCCGTCCAGGATTGAGACCGCCGGGCTCCCTTCCAGGGTTGAGGTCGTCGGATTCCCCTCCAGGGTTGAGGCTGCCGGTGTCCTGTTCTCGCTGCAGATCCCTGCCGGCATCGCAGCTGGTACCCAGGCCTGTCGAAGTCGACACCTTGTCTTGTTTGTTGTTTCTGTCCTTGTTTGCTGCCCAGCTGCCAGAGAGCGCTGCCCAGCCATCGGAGATGCTGCCCAGCTGCCAGAGAGCGCTGCCCAGCCGCCGACATCCTGTCCTGTCATGTCGACATCCAGGCCTGCCCAGCCGGTGATAGCCAGTCTCCCAGTCGGCCATCCAGCCGGCGCCATGTACTGCCCAGCCAGCCTTCCAGCCAGCGTCATGGGTTGTCCAGCCGGCCATCCAGCCAGTGCCATGTACTGTCCAGCCGGCCTTCCAGCTGGCGCCATGTCTTGTTTGAGCTTTTTTCTATGTATCACGCTTTTGGTTATGTATGGTTATAGTTTGTTTTGTCACAGTCTGTCTAGTCCTGTTTGTTCCTTGAGGAGCATCAGGATGCTGCTCCTTAAGGAGGGGCTTCTGTCATGGTTCTGCCCCATCTTGTCTTGCTTTTCTTGATCTTGTGGCAGAGCCATGACAGAACCTCTTGTTTTATGTGGAGAGAGACAGTTTTGGCCTTCCATATAGTCCCTCTCTCCAGTGTGACGTCTCTGTTCCCGCCCTTTCGTCTCGTTATTGCTTGTTAATTAGTTCATGTCCCGCACCTGTCCCCTTCTTGATTTAGTGCCCTTTATATAGTCCTCATGTTTCATTGTCCTGTGCTGGTTCATTGTATTGTTGTGTCGTGTTTGTGTCATGTGGGTGAGTTCCTGTCTTTTAGTTAGTCTAGTTTGTTGTAGTTTAATGTCAAGTGTTAGTATTAGTCCAGTCTAGTTAGTCCTTGTTCCTGTTTCCATGTTTTGTTGTGTTACCCCCCGTGGGTGTTTGTTTTGTATGTTTATATTATTAAAGTCTTGTTTAACCCCTTACGTCCCTGTCTGCACTTGGGTCCTCTGTCTCTCACCTCACCCGAGAATCGTGACACCAGCACCACTTCCACTTGTAACACGGCTTGAAGAATTTATCTTCCAGAATCTGACAAAGTTTTGGAATTTTAAATTAATCTCTAACTCTGACAGGTTTTTGACTTGAACTGGTGCTGGTCCCTCAATAGTTTGCCCAGTCAGTAAAGCAGGCAATAAAACATCCAACAAATATCTCTCGACTCCTGTCAATTTTTTACACTTAGCTTCTGAATTATCTCTCCACCCTGATCATGCATTCACAGACTACCTTATAAACGGTTTCTCTTTAGGCTTCAATCCCGGCATCATAAACCCACTTTCCCACAGCCTCATATGCCATAATCTCAAAAAAAATCCCGAAAAGAGATCGACGATAAATTCATGATCGGCCCTTTTTCCGCCCCACCATTTCCTGTCTTCCGCGTCAGCCCTATCGGCGTCGCCACATGAAAATTTTCGGGGAAAAAGCGCCTCATATTCGATCTCTCGTCCCCCCACGGCTCCCCCTTTCCAAGCATCAATAGCTTAATTCCGCTCGAAGAATGCGCATTACATTATCACGATATTGAGCAAGCCATCACTTTGATTAAATTGGCCGGACGCAGCGCCTGGCTAGCCAAAGTCGATATCACCTCCGCATTCAAAATCATGCCAATACACCCAAAATTTTGGCATCTTTTCTGCATCCGTTGGCGTGAGAAATTCTATTTTTCCGTACGCCTCACTTTCGGATGCAGAAGTAGCCCAAAGATTTTCGACATGTTGTCAGAGGCAATCTGTTGGATTCTCTCTAACAACTACTCTATCCCTTACCTCATACATCTACTAGACGATTTCTTAATCATCTCGCCGCCTGATTCCGTTCCAGCAGCACATCTTTCCAAAGTCCAAGAAGTCTTCGTGAAACTCGGCGTCCCTCTCGCACAAGAAAAAACAGCGGGACCCAGCACGTCCATCGAATTTCTAGGCATTAAGCTCGATACGCTCAAATTCCAAGCTTCTCTGCCAAAGGAAAAGATCCATAGAACAATTTTGATCGCTTCATCCCTCATAGACATGCCGTATTGCTCTAATCATGAGCTGTTATCAATTCTCGGCCACTTAAATTTCGCGATGCGCATCATCCCGCAAGGTCGCCCGTTCGTTGCACATCTCCTCTCCCTCGCATCCTCCACTCACGCACTAGAGGATTCGATCCATCTAACCAGCTCTTGCAGCGACGAGCTCAGTTTATGGATCAAATTCCTCAAACAATGGAACGGAATGTCTTTCTTTTACAACGACATGGTCTCTCTCCCCGTCGACATACGCCTATTTACCGATGCAGCTCCTTCCGTAGGTTTCGAGGGATTTTACCAAGGCCGCTGGTTAGCTTCCACATGGCCCCCCCAGCTCACAAGTCTACCGCAGCCTCTTGCGTCATCAGCACTTTTCGAGCTGTACCCACTTGTACCCACAGCATATTTATGGGGGAAAGAATGGTCCGCCTCCAGCATTATAGTCCATTGCGACAACGAAGCAACGGTACATTGCATCAACAAAGGCTGCTCCCATTCACCCGCCTTAATGCCTTTTCTCAGACGCCTTATATGGATCTCAGCTTGCGAGCAGTTCATTCTGACAGGCAAACATGTCCCCGGGTCCAAAAACCAGATAGCTGACGCCCTTTCCTGTTTTTCATTTCAGAAATTCAGGCTGCTGCCAGGACGCGGATCCCCTACCAACGCCTGTCCCTCCCTATTTGGAATTAATCTTCATGTGAACCATCCTCTAAAAACCATGCTAGACGCTTCCCTCAACTCCATCATTCAAGCTGTGTCCCCCAGAACCCTACTTTCTTACATTACAGCATGGAGGAATTTCAAAACATTTCACTGCTCATACAACCTCCCCTTCCCGGATTTTTCTCTCCTCTCCATCACTTCATTCATCTCCTTTCTTAACACCACAAAAAATCTCCAAGCCAGTTCAATTAAAGGATACCTGAGTGGAATTCAGTTTTTTCACAAGTTAATCTTCAACACACTCTCCCCAACCATAGCCAGCCCCCAAGCATCTATGCTCATCAAAGGCATCCAGAGAGCACAACCCACCCACCCAGACGCCAGAGGCCATTTCATCTATATCTTCAATCTCAATTCCCCAATCCAGCCTTATCAAACCCTCCTAGCCTACCTCCACTTTAGACGATCACAAGTTAAATCTCCATCCGAACCCCTCTTCGCAGATGACTTAAATCACCCCGCCACACGCTTCTGGTTCCAAAAACATCTAAAATCCTTTTTGCTTCATACCGGCATCCCAGCAGATCACTTCTCTTGCCATTCTTTCCGCATCGGCGCAGCAACCACGGCTGCCCAATAGGGCCTCCCAACAGCCCCAGATACAAGCGCTCGGCCGATGGTCATCCAAAGCTTACAAAAGTTACATCCGAACAGACCGCGCCCTCATAAGAGAAGCACACCGGACCCTCATAACTCGAATCGTCTAGCATCAACCATCTTCCAAACTTCTCCATCAAACCACCAGCAGTAGTGACGCACCGTTCAACCCACAGGAACCCAGCGCGCATCTCGTACTCAGCTAATCTAATCTCCAGAATTCAGTTCACCGCAGCAACACCCTATCAGCTCAAGCGAGCCTCCGCATAAATAAGACCAGAATTCTTACCTGCACCTTCTCTACAGTAATGCAACATCCCGCCACCTCCCCGGCCGATCTCCCCGAACTCGCTTTCCATAGCAGGACCCCGGGGGGTGAGCTCTGGGTTTGGGCCGTTTCCGAGCTCGGCGCACTCGCCCCCATCAGGGGGAGAGTGTTCCGGGGTCGGAAGGAATCGGCGAGCTCGGAGCCCGCCCCCTGGACAGCACGCCAAATACGCATATCTTACCTACCCCTGCTATCAGCATTATCCCTGCCACCATCATTATTATTTGCTTAGACGAACTCGTGGAAGGAATGACGGTACGAAAATGTAACGCCAATGCTTCCTCATCTGAATAAAAAGTTTTCTTAGTTTAAATAAAAGGCTAGAAGCATTGTAAAATGAATCAAATTGATTTACACAAAAATTAGTTCTGCTCGTGTTTCATGAATGAGATCCATTGTGTTTAACTGTTCTTTTTTATCACAAAATCCTCACAATATGTAAAGAACATTCAGTGAAAATAAAACCTTGATATCTTTAATATTGACTGCATAAGACTATGTCTAAAATTTAAGTTATAATGTTTGATGCACTGAGCATCGATATTTTTTAACTTGTGAACATCACCAGCAACAATATAGGGGTGAGTGCCCTCTTGAGGAGGACGCTATATCGCAGTTGACATCACCATTGCGGACACAGATCTGCTTCTGTGAATTCGTGAATCAGAGCTGCGGAACAACAGTCTCAAAATAATCCACAGGTGCTAAAACTTAGATTCGCACACGTTCCTAAATCCGAATGCAAAGCACATATGATTTTTGTGCATGGAATCACAGTTACAGTACAGATAAGTATATTTGTGGATTGTACATGAACATTTATTACATTTACATTTATTAATTTGGCAGACTCTTTACCCAAAGCGACTTACAACTAGGAGAGCATATAAGTAGTATGTAATGATAGCTCATTCCACCACCCACATAGCAATTTTGTGTTGGCCCAGCTCCGGTCCACACAAATCCTTTTCCTTCGGCCCACATACAACAAAGAATGACGGCCCTAGGTTGGGCCAGAATCTGTATTACAGTGGAGGGCCACATATGGGGCACTACTGGGCCGAGACTCAGCCAGGTAATAAGCCGTAAGTGGCACTGAACTGGGCCAGAACAGGTTTTAGCATGGGTACCATATCTCTGCCATAAGTAAACCATATTAATACCAGCTTTTAACCAGAACTCCCTGAACTGAGCCATAGAGTCTAATCATGCCCAAATTGTGCAAACAAATCATTCACAAGAAAACTGAATTCATAAATTGGAATTTTTATTTTTCAACAAGTCAATAACGCGTCTACACATGACATGAATCTAACATTGCCATTTTAAACTTAATGTTATCTTTAGATAAATAAAAGTTGGAATCAAAATTAATTAAACAAAAACAATTGACAGCTACAGTTGTGTGTGTCTTTGAAAACCTTTCTAGTTGTGTACTGTAAACTGCCAGCTATACACAAATTTACGTTTTAGTTTAAAAAAGGCAGTACAGTAAAAACTTAAATTAAAAGGTAACTTTACCCTTAGTAAATAAATATTCTTGAAACAAATTACTTTTGTAAAAATGTACAAATATAAACAACAAAATTAATAACATGAACAATTCAACACTTTAATATCTGTGTCTGCTGAGAAAGTTTACGTTTTAAGTTTTGTCCTCAACAAGTGAAGACCAGCTCTGCAGCCTCCCTCTTCTCCTCAGCTTCGCTCTCTACAAATCTGAAAACATCAGCAGCTCCCTGTGATTAAAAATAGAAGAAAACAGATGCAAATCGGTATTTATCAGTCTATATAAAACGGACACATTTCACACTTTCATTTTAGTAAACTATGTAGGGTTTAGACAATTAAATTATATGCCAAGAAAGCCAAAGTTCAGCAGAAATGAATGGAAAGACCAATTCAGACGGTTAGACAATTTGAGCAGAATGGAATACTGCAGTATTTTTTCTTGGTTAACCATGCTAAGAATATAATATGAAGATATTTTAATCAATGAAGAAATTTTATGTATACTTAAGTCATCAAAAATGTTTTGCTTCAGGTCAGAACACAACATATTATTTACACAAATCAACAAGACACTGGCTATTTTTAATCTATTGCCTATTTAGGATGACTCTTGGTTGTTTCCCTTCCTTTTGTCAGTTGCTGTGGATAAAGGTTTCTGCTAAATTTAAAAAGTATTAAATACTGTATAGCACAGACGTTAAAAACACTTTACAATTGGTTTTATTGTTTAGACCACGTACATTACATGTACTATATAACTGAATATTATATTATGGAATATCCACAATTTTTAACCAAAAAGACACTTCCCAGTGATTTGTCAAGATTAATAAAAATCCATACCTGAATTGAATGTCAGCTCCTTCTGGCCTGTCAGTATCCTCTTGTCCTATCTCTCTTGCTCTCTTTATCCTGAAACAACAAGCGAAAACAAGATTGCTAGAAAATGATTCCCAAATATACCATGGTCTTGTGCAGTATTTGTTTTTACGCATGAATTAAGCAATGTAAACCAATTAATGCAATGTTAGAGCAAGGTACAAATAAACCAGTCCAGTGTTTTCGGTTTTCCAGACATTGGCTCTCTGTTTAAGATAAATTCTCAAACACAAAATTAAAAAAAAGGCGTGCACATCCACACACCACAAGGGCTCAGGTGCAGGACAAAAAAACATTCAAACATCCAAAAAAACATCAAAAATGAGTGCACCTAATCAAGGTGATCACCTGATGTCTATAAAGACTTTACTCTATTCTTTTGTTGATTTGTGCCTGACGAAGACCCGACGGTCGAAACGTTGCTGGTTATTTATTAAACCTGTGGAGCAGTTTTCAGTGTGCGGACATTTTGTTTATTCTGCTTTAAGATAAATGCTCACTCACCTTTTGTTGTCACACCTGTCATGGTCTCTGTCCTTCTCCTTATTTCTAAGTTTTATCTGAAATCACAACATATCACTATTCAGTCATCTAGAGTTATGCTTTTGATATATAAATACAAAGAGGAACACAACCCCCAACATTCATTTTACATTGATATTTTTAATTGAGTGTCTATCCATTTATTACACTTTGCACAACAGTAGAGCAAAAGTAAATTGCAAATTTTCCATTGTGTATACCCTGCACTTCTACTTCTGTCATCTTACCTTTGTGCAAGGCAAAATGTTTATAGTCGGTCTTCATTATTACATCTTCATTGTTGTTTTTACAAGTCACTGACTCTAAAACAACATAATAGTGTTAACAGAATATGAGAACGTAGATTTTTAGGTGAAATACAAAAAAGAGCACAGACATGACAAGCAAATACAATGTCAGATTACATTATTTCTTAATCTTGTGCCTAATATGATGAAACCTTCTCCGTTTATATTCATTGTCTCATCTTACAAAAACGCATTACATCACATGACTCACGTAAATGTTTGCATCCCGGTATTTTACTGTCGCATTGTTTAATGTTCGTAACTGTTGTCAACAATTAAAGTTTAGATACTTAGTTTACACCTTTTCTCGCACAGTTAAACCTGAATGCATTGCCTTTGATCGTCAGGAAAGCCCGCCTTCTTCGATCCTTTGATTAGCTACTGCTCGGCTTCCGTTAACGGTAAAGCCCAGCTTCTCTTACGTGATTGGCCAGTATCTTCCGCATTATTTGATTGGATTGGCCATTACATTGATGAGCGCTCAGACTGCTATGACAGATAATTTTTACTTATTTACTTTTTGTCATCATAACCACATTCAGTAAGGTGTGTTAAGAAATGCAGCACAATAACTGTCATGTATTTTTGAGCTTAATAGGAAACCAAATGCTGACGAAACTGTGTTTCGCAACAACCAAAAGTTATCTTGCGCAACGCGAAACATATGCTACTGAACTGTTTGGACAGCAAAGCTAAAGTATACATATAAAACATCTCGTTAGCTATGTGCTCTACCTAATGATAGAGCATACACTATAATAGATTTGCTTACCTGGGTCAGAAAGAATTCTTCTTCTTTTGGTTTTGTGGCGGGTTGAGAACCAACTTATAGGTGCATACCGCCACCTACTGTGATGGAGTGTGAAGAGAATTTACAATTTTCACTGTATTTCTATATGTTAATCTACTTTTCCTGATAAATTTCAATTCTGCACTCATTCGTCTACCTGCATGCGATCCATCATACAAAATATTATTTAAGGAAAATTCCATAGTTTCTATTTTATCAAGTTTCTTCTTTCAGACACCTCCTTTCTGGATTATATGCAGCCAGGATATAACAACAAATCTTGTCCTACCATGGAAATCGCGCAATTTCAAATGACAAAATGTATTTAAATTTAAATTCAAAGAGCAGAATAATGTGGTGCTTCTAACAGGGCAGCTAAACGTCTTGGTTACGGATGTAACCTCGGTTCCCTGATGGAGGGAACGAGACGTTGTGTCGAACCGACAGAATGGGGTTTGTCTTGAGAACCTATCACCTTCTGAGTATTTAGAAAAGGCCAATGAAAATAGGCGAATGAAATTTGCATGCCGGGCTCCTCCCCGGATGTCCGGGTATAAGAGGGAAGCCGGCGTGCTCATTCATTCACCTTTGGTCTGAGGAGCCTAAAGCATCCTCCCCCGACAGCTGGGGTGGGCGGCCAGTGTTGTGGCATGAGGGACACAACGACTCGTTCCCTCCATCAGGGAACCGAGGTTACATTCGTAACCAAGACGTTCCCTTTCTGTCGGTCTCTCGACGTTGTGTCGAACCGACAGAATGGGGTTTTAATGGAAAACGCCACAGCACCGAGCCGCGTCACAATCTCTGCGGAGCGACGTTGACTGGCCTGGGCGAGTCAGACGAACACGCTAATGCGAAATTATGACCCTCCAGTGGAGTGGAAGAGGGACCCAGAGCTTTACACAAAGTTGAGAAGTCCCTGTCACCGGCCGTCACGGGCGGAGGCCTAGTTCTCTAAATGGCGAGAAGCCGCCCGGCACCGTACGGGCCACTGGGTAAGCATTATTCCCCCCTCGGGGAAAAACGCTGCAGAGGCCACTACCTACCGTAGGGAGGAATAGTGGAGACACCACATGGTCTCACCACCAGGGGAGAACTCATGGGAGGAATGTGCGGACTGCAGGAGTTAACCGCAAGGTGGGAGTCCACCTGGGGAGGTCATGGGTTGCCAAGGTGGGAACCATTCATGAGGATACATCAGACGGAACAGCCCACGGAGGGGGGGTTACCACGTCTGGCGAACTAGGTCCGGTTAGAGCTATGTGGGAGATAACTCAACTGTTCCCCGGCCTAAGGGGGCAGAGCTGCTCTTCCCAGCCTGTCCCCTGGAAGGGTGCTTAGTGATGGATGGAATGCCTGTTCTTTACCCGAGGGGAAAGAAGTGAGGCGGGATCGCCACTGCTCCCCCCGGAGGGGGAAGGGCTTCCGCAGGCGTACGCTCTACTGGCTGCCGGTCCCACACCTTGCCAGGATGACACCGGTTCCGCGCGTAGGTATTAGAACCTGACGGAGTTGTTGGGCATAGCCCAACCCGCAGCTCTGCAGATGTCTGCCAGAGAGGCGCCCTGAGCTAGTGCCCATGAGGGGTGTGCCTCACTCCCAACGGGTGATGTGGTAAAAGTCGATCTTGAAGTTCAAAAATTCTCTCAGACAAAGAAGGTTCAGGTGTCAAGGAGTTAACTTTATTTGATCAGGCCAAACAAAGTGAGATGTCCCAAGTCATCTGAAAACTTGGTGTTTTCCAGCTTACAGTTATAGTGAAACTTCGGAAAGGAGGTCCTTTCCTAAACCAATCAGGAAATTCCTTTTACCTTTTATTTTTTATTATCCAATCATTCTCGTCTGCCACTATTATTTTCTAGGCAACAAGGTTTGTATCTAATGGTGGAATGTCGACATTTACTTGGTTTTTAAAAATAAGTTTTCCTGTTGGTACCAGTTTTCAGGCCACAAAGTGAACTACATGTTCAACCTTCTGAACTTTATCTAGGTCAGGCCTTAAACAGATCTCAAAGACATCACTGAATTTTGTATTGCTGAAATCTGTTCTATACTTGGTTAAAATGATTAAAAAATATACGTATAATTCAAACAACACTCAATCATTGCTTAAATATGCTGATTATATCATTAAATCATTAAATCATCTTATTAACACATCTATGGTAATATCATTCCTATGAATACTTCTTATAAGTGGGGTGTACACAGAGCCCAAAGTGCAATGTGCAAATACAACAATAAACAAAATGATCAGAATTATGCTCAAAATGATCAGAATTATGCACAATACGGGCAGGGGCGAATAGAGATCGGTATGCCCTAACGAGGACATCCACGATCCAGTGCGCCAGCCTCTGTTTGGAGACAGCCCTCCCTTCTGCTGACCTCAGAAACAGACAAAGAGCTGCTCAGAGCTTCTGGGCTCTGCGTGCGGTCCAAGTAGAGGCGCCGTGCGCATACTGGACACAGCACGGATAGGTTGGGTCTTCCTCCCCGGTGGGGAGCGCCTGCAGGTTCACCACCTGGTCTCTCGGGAGAGTGGTGGGAACATTGGGCACGTAGCTGGGGCGGGGTCTCAAGATATCGTGAGAATCCCGGCCCCGAGTTCTAGGCAATCTCTGGACACGGAGGGTCCTTGCCGATCCCCTACCCTCTTGGAGGTGAGCGCCATGCGGAAAGCCGTCTTTATCAGGACTGAGAAAGAGCGGCAACCCCGAGAGGCTCGAATGGGGCGGGGCCTCTTAAGGCCCGCCACCTAGGTCGCAAGAGGGTACGGAGCGCGGAAGGTGGTCACCCTCTTGCGCCCCTTAGGAACCTAATGACCAGGCCGTGCTGTCCCAGAGGCTACCCAGCACTTGGGTCATGATGAGCGGCCGAAGCGGCTACATACATTCCCAGTGTGGAGGGGGAGAGGTTACTCCCCAGTCTCTCTTGAGGACGGGACAGCTCATACCCGACCGAGCAACTCCGCGGGTCTTCTCGCCGAGAAGAGCACCAGGACGAGAAGAGGTGCCACCTATGGGCGTATAGCCACGCAGTGGCCAAAGCCCTAGCCTGAGTGACGTCCCAACCAGACCGGGGGTGGGTCACTCAGGATCTCCTCGTCCTGTCCAGACATGGAGACCAGGTTCTGCCTGGGATGCCGTAACGTGCCCCTTCCCCTGGGGAAGCAGTTAGCCAGGGGGAGCGGCCAGGGGGGAGCGGTTGTCAGAGCCTTAGCTCCGAGAACCAAGTCCTGGTTAGGCCAAGGGGTGTAACTAGTACCACTTGATGCTCCTCTTCTCTGGCCTTGCACAGGACCCTGTGCAATGAGGCTCACTGGTGGGAAGCGTAATTCCGCTTGTCCCGCGGCCAGCTGTGCGCAAGGGCATCCGTGCCAAGGGTTGCCTCGGACAGGAAGTACCAAAGTGGACAATGGGTGGAGTCCGGGGAGGCAACAGGACCACCTGTGCCTGACCGAACCTCTCCCAAATGAGCTGGCTGCGCGGGGATGGAGTCGCCACTCCCCGCGAGGCGTCGACTGACGAGAGAGTGCATCGGCTGTCTGGTTCAGGACGCCTGGGAAGTGGGTGGCTCGCAGGGAACTGATCACCTGCTGACTCCAGAGGAGGAGGCGCCGGGCGAGTCATGTTTAGCTGCCGTGAGCGAATCTAATGATATACGCCACAGCAGCTGTGCTGTCCGACCGGACCAGCACGTGCCTGCCCTGCACGAGAGGTAGTAGCCTCCTCAATGCAAGTAGCACAACCAACAACTCTATGCAGTTTAAATGCCAACGCAGGCGGGGGCCCATCCACCGCCCCGACACTGCTTGCCCGTTTGCACACGGCACCCCAACCCCAAGAAAGTCATGGAGACCAGGGGGTTAGGGTGTGTCGGCAGAAAGCGTGTGACCATACGCCTGCTGCCGGTGTGCCACACTCTCCAAGGAACTTGACTCTGTAGCCAGTGTTGGAACGGTCGTATGTGCATCGACCCAAGGGGGACCACCCCCGCCGAGGATGCCATGTATCCCAGGAGCGTCTGAAATTGTTTCAGGGGGACCGCTGACTTTCTAAAAGCTTCAGGCAGTTCAACACTGATCGGGTGCGCTCTGTAGACAGTCGCACTGCCTCTGGGAGGCCGCGTGGGTGCGGGGTTCCTCGTTGCGGGTCTCACGCCCCCCGCGGGGGGTGAGCAGGGCCGCTCATGAGGACAGAGTCGAGTTCCCTACCGGGAAAGAGGATGCTCTGCACCGGGGAGAGCTTGCTCTTCTCAGTTGACCTGTAGCCCCACCGATCTAGGTGCCGGAGCACCAAGTCCCTGTGTGTACACAACAGATCTCCAGAGTGCGCCAAACTGAGCCAGTCGTCGAGATAGTTTAGTACCCGCACACTTCCTTCCCTAAGGGGAAAGAGGGCGGCTTCCACGATCTTCGTAAAGACTCGTGGAGACAGGGACAGACCGAAGGGGAGGACCCTGTACTGATATGCCTGTCCCTCGAACACGAACCGTCGGAACGGCCGATGTCGATGGAGGATCGAGACATGAAGTACGCGTCCTTCAGGTCGATTGCCATGAACCAGTCCTGACACCTGACGGAAGTCAGGATGCGCTTCTGCGTGATCAACCTGAAAGGCAGCTACTGTGTAGGTGCCTGTTCAGAACACACAGACCCAAGATAGGGCGCAACCCCCCGCCTTTCTTGGGGACAATGAAGTACAGGCTGTAAAACCCGCTGAACATCTCGGCTGGTGAGACGGGCTCTATCACTCCCTTCACCAGAAGGGTGGCGGCCTCGGCCCGAAGTACGGGGACATCCTAGCCTCTGACTGAGGTATATCGGATGCTGAACTTGGCGGGCGTGAGGCGACTGGATCGCGTAGCCGAGACGGATCGTCTTCCCTAGCCAGCCTGACAGTCTGGGAAGCCGGACAGGCTCCCAGAAATGAGACGGGGACTAAAGGTACGATCTTTTTCATCGTCCCCCCGGGGGGTGGTTCGATGGCTAGCAGTACGGATTCCTTGCCGGGGGAGGTCCCCCGGGGAGGCGATCGGCTCTGCTGTTTTTCCTGCCTGGCGACCTGACTGACTGACTGAGAGTGCTGAGGGCTGGTGTTTATACTCGACATTGCGCTTCGCCATGACGCAACGTCGAGTTTGCCGTTCACCGTCGTGCAGAGGGTGGGAGCGGCTGTGATAACCCAGAGAGAGAGGAAACCCTCCTTAGAGAGTAAGTGGGCGCTAGCCCCCCGGAGGGGGCCAGCAGATGGAGAGACGGGGCAGGATCCGTCCCTTTCCGACTTCCCAGCGATGTGGCTGGGGTCGGGCCCAATGGTAGCCTCGATCCCCCTGAGGTCTTCCCATGAGGGCCGCTTCACCGCGGCTGCTGATGGGGCGATGGTCTCCTCTTTGCTGTCTCCTCCAGGGGTGGGGGGCGCCTGAGTGGGGGGCGCCAGAGCTGGAGGGCGTCGATGAGGACCAGGGCTGCTGGGAAGCAGACAGTGCACGGGACTTGATGGCCGAGGCGGCCGAGTCGCGGCACGGAGGACTGCTTCTTTCCCGTCGAGAACCCTCCGGGGGAGGCAGCGTGCGGGTCTCGCGCCCCCCGACGGGCTCGACAGTAACACCAACCAGCCCCCCCTTGCGAGACGAGTGCGTCGAGAAAGCGGACCTTCTCGGCGTTACTCATCTGAGCAAGGATCGGCCAGAGGAGTTTCTCATGGACCACAAGTGTGGACATCATCCGACCCAGGGCCCGCGTGGTCACCTTGGTCGTGTGGTTTGTACCTAAATGTTTTAGACAAAATATACTTGTGCATTTTTGTAACTGTGCTAACATATTTTCTACCATTACAAAACTAACATTTTCTTTAAAAAATATTGTTTATAAAATGGCAAGAAAACATTTATGCTAATTCTAGACAAAGGGAAGATGATCAGATGATCATATAACTCTCTCTCTCAAAAGGTTTAGCAAGCCTAAATCCTTAAATTTCTATAATTATTCATAGTAAATCAACTTATTTAAAATGTGGCCCACAATCACCATACTGATCTTGGGCCTACCTCCCATCCACAATCGGCCCAACTGTTGTCTGCCGTCATGCGTCCAGTACCATCAATGCCACACATGGCCCACACTTGGCTGACATGTTGCATGCCACTGCCGGCAGTGCGCCAGCAGTGCCATTCTGAGGCCACATTTGGGCCGAGTCCGTCTGCTATGTGGGGCAAAGGGGAACCGAATAAGTAAAGGTTTTTGCAAGCGATTTAATACCTCTTTGTGATGGAACAACCAGGCGTCTCTCATTTTCAGACCGAAGATGACGGGAGGGGATGTAGACCTGAGTTAAGGTAGATGGGTGAATTTGCCGTTATCGTTCTGAAGGCCAGTGTCAGAAATTTAAACTTGATGCGGGCGGCAACTGGCAGCCAGTGAAGTGAAATCAGGAGGGGTGTTACATGGGTACATGTACATTTAGTCATTTAGCAGACGCTTCTATCCAAAGGGACTTACAGTATAACAGTCACAAAAACTGTTATAGGGTTTTTACTCTTCCTCACCACAAGGGGTACTAGATGGCAACATGATTGTGTATAAATCAGGTCAGAGGGTAGGAGTAGATGTAGCATGCTGAAGCTAATGCATGGCTTTGCCATGTGCTCCTTAAGATCTTGTTTAGAAATATGTGTTTTATGATCAACTGAAAGTAAGTGATGTTATATTGTATATGCTATGTGTTTAACTTATATTGGTATTTGGTAGTAGTTGAACTTGATAATGTATTATATGGATTGTTTGTTTATTATGGCTTCTTTGATTATGTAGAAGGACTTTTTGTATAGTGTCTGGAGGATGATCCAAGACAGGAAGATTGTGGGGAAAGAGTTTTCTTTACATTTACTTCACAAGATCTTCAACTCATTGTTCCTAATAACCTTTAAACGGATATATCATGAACTTGGATGTTTGAGCACAGCAAACAAATGGCTGGAGGATATATTGGACTTTGTGAGAACTTGAAAGGAATTCAGATAAGACTTTATTCAATCCATTTCATCTGATTCATCGGTTTGAATTTGCATATGATCTGTCTTGACTGATGAAGAACCTTTGTTATGTTTATGAATATAATATGCTGTGAGAAAGTGATGAAAGTCTAATATGAGATAATCTTTACTATGCTTACTCGAATGATTATTTTTCACCAAATATAAATATGATATTTTGCATTCAATAAAAGTTTCTCAGTTGTCCATATAATTGTTCAACAGAATCATTTGATGCAGTAGGTTACCTTCTATAAATAAATTGTGTAATTATTGGGGGTTTTGTTAAATCTCAGGTGGTTATAACAGAGATTTCATGGAGAAATAAAGCGATATGTCATACAGGAGCAATAATACAATAGGTGCTAATACCAAGTTACAAAAGCCACAATACCTGTTGAGAGAGAGGGTTTTCTTTTTCCTGTCACGTATTCACAGAAGAGAGGTTTTAAGTAGTTTTTTGAATGTTGTGGATGGCTGTGTAATATTTGTGGATCTCTCATGTGCATTTGTGAATTACAGTGCGCGAGTCTGGATCGCTCGCGTGAATGTGGATCTTTTAGGGATATTTGTGTGAGGTTTTGATACTGTTTTCATCCCATAGAGGAGCTTTAGCAAGCATGTATTTGTGTGGATTAATCTTTACATTGTATTTGACTGTCAAAATTTAGACTTTGTTATTGTACCAACCAGCAATACATGTTCCAAAAGCATGCAAAACTACCTTAAAAGACCACAATCATTGCCTTTATATTCAAAACCAATATACAAATAACTGTCTGGCAAGCATTCATTTATTTCCTCAAGTGGTGTAGATGGCTGAGCATGCACAAATGCAAATACTACCTCATTTCTTTAATTGATGTCACAGATTTCAGATGTCAACTGAAAAATCTCCAGTACAAAGGATGTACCAGCCTCACTTCCTGATGGAGTCCTGTTGACTGTCTGATGAATTGCATGATTTTAAAATTGCTCATGGGTTCACCGAACCAAGCACTTATCTCAGTCTGTGTTTCATAGATA
This sequence comes from Triplophysa rosa, assembly GCF_024868665.1. NCBI lineage: Eukaryota > Metazoa > Chordata > Actinopteri > Cypriniformes > Nemacheilidae > Triplophysa > Triplophysa rosa. Next base: position 39,136 of record NW_026634774.1, read on the forward strand.
ATAAAGAATGGATGTTGCAGCTCTCTTTGCATGAAGCTGATGGGAACCCAGATAAAAACTGCAGCACGACCTCACGGAAGATATTTACATTTTCCTCTTATCAACAGTATTATTGTTTAAAAAAAGGTCTAATATTAGGTTCCTTAAATACATTGCATCTATTCAGGGGCGTAGCCAGAACTTTTTTTTAGAGGTGGCCAGGTAAGACCCAGTGATTTTATTAGGGTGACCAAAAAATCCCTACAGACAGAAATTCTTTAACTTCTACTGTAATTTACACCAATTCTTCATTACACATAGTTTGGTCACCCTAATTTGACCCTTATGGTCAAAAACATACACAAAGAACGTAAAGTAAACTATTTATTTGCAATGCTTTCATGTGCTAACATTATTTTAAAATAATTTGCTAGCTATCATTTGCAGTAAGTTAGTTTTTATAGAAAATAAACATTGCAGTACCCCAACTTAAACTTTTGCGAAAATATAATTAATGAATGAAATCCAGTTAAACAAGACTGATTTTACTGACCTGGAGCCGGTTGCACCAGCTGTGCATAAGTTACAACTTAGCCTACTGTAGTTTTGACTTAAACGGGCATTAAGTTACAACTTGCGCACTACAAAATATTTTTGAGTTGCACCATTCAACTTAGTTGAAGTGTAATGTTACGTATAAACTAAATATTTACGGAAGCCTCCTAACGGAATAAGCTCTTGTTTCACTCGACATTGTTCAATGATTTACACACATGATATGCTGACATTTACAGTAACTTACCTTTTAAAATAGAGAACATTATGTGATGACATTAAGTTTTTGACTGCTCTAACACGAACCGTCCTAACGCGCCTCCGTGTGTGTATATCTGCCTGTGTTGTGCATGTCAAAATTAAATAATCTTCTTTTTATTTAATTGGCGGTTGGCAGTAAAATGAAATCACCCATATTGCATGTCATTTATTAATGCATTAAGTAGACTGTATTGTTTTAAACAGCATTTGTTTATTAATCTACTTTTAAATATGTTATTCATGAAAGGTGGTATTCTATATACCGTTTTTACCATTATTATGTGAGGTAAAATAAGTTTAAATCAAGAATATTTTCAAATTCACAACATTTCAACAAAACTTTTTCTCACAAATTTAATCTATTGGACTGTTGAAGGTAAACGTCATATTATGCGACTACGCATTACTTTACGGAGAGCTTACGAACTAGCTACGTTCTGCCTTAAGACCAAATGGTGCAACCGAATAACATACAGATTTAGTTACAAACTAGCTAGTAGTAGTTACTAAACCTCTAGTGTCGACTATACGTTCATGTTTAAGAAAGAACTTACGAATGGCTGGTGCAACCCTACCCGGATCCTTCTGCTCGCGATGAACTTCCATGGTACACAGACAGTACACTGTCACGAAGTGAAGAGGTTAGCAGCTGTTCAACTAATAGCGCTCAGCAGGGCCGGATTAACCATATGGGCAACTGGGCAATTGCCCAGGGGCCCACGACCTCTAAAGGGCCCAGGGCGGTGACGCCAATCAACGTGCACTGAGCCGGTCGCGTGACGGCAAGCTCCGCTACACAACACAACTCAAAAAATGCAAACATGGAGAAGCTAAGTGGGAGCGCTAAACGGAAATTAAAAAAGGAGAAGGATATCAGGAACGCAGAAAATTTAAAATATATACCGAAAATAGGGAATTTCTTCACGCTAGTAAACGTTAGCAACTGTCTGCTAAGGCAGCATCCGTCAACGAGGACAGCTCAGCTAGCCAGGACATTTCTTCACTGCCGGCGCTAGCTAATGTTCACAGCCCCGAGAGCGAAGAGCCCCCGGCAGCATCTTCAACCGACGGCCCGGATTCTGCTGCGAGTGCGACCGTTGAGGGAAGCGGTGATGGTCGAGTCTCACCGCCATCTGAGCCGCTCGTCGAGTCTGCGAGCAGCCCCTGTACCTCAACGCCTCTACTCCCTGTGGATCCTGCACTGTGGGGGCCGGTTACAGAGCCGCTCCGTGAAGAGGCGATCTCCGAGGGCCTGCAGCTTTCCAGAACCGGTCTGCCAAGTGTCTTGCTTCGGTGAGGGAGTCCGGACTTGGGAGTAGGACACGCTCCCTCACCAACGATCTGCTTCATTGCCAGATTATGTAGCATTTCTTTTTGTCTTGTCTAATTGAGAGAAATTGACAGATTTCCAAATGTTTATCTTGCACTAAAATGTTTAACCCTTGCCTGTCTTGTTGAACTGTGATGTGACAGGTTGTTTTCTGTTTTAAAACAAGTTAAAATGAGTTTAGGAGCAGATGATACTGCATTTTATTTATTTTTCCTTGTGGTGGCTCCATGAAAATGCTGTAAATTGTTTATTGTTGTTGAGAGAAAACAGCAGATTTCAAAATGTTTATATTGCACTATAACTTGATTGTCCTGTTGAATTCTGAGGTGACAGGGTGATTTCTGTTTAAAATGAGCTGAGGACCAAAATGCTACTTGATTCTAGGAGATTATGGATTTTTGTTTGTGTCTTGTCTGTGGACTTCCTCTGTGATGGCTCTATCAATTCAATACATTTGTGTTGGGAGTAGGTGTTGTTAAATAAATATTGGATGCTTTGAAAATGGTTCCTTATTTATTTTTTTGTGAAAATGGAGGACACTTCCTTCACTCTCTATGTAGTGGGTCAATTTTGCCAGATTATACTGATGCCAATGCGTTTTGTTTTCATAACATCATGATGAAGTGGCCTTGACAAGAGAACACTGTGGTGCATTTGTAGTTCTATGAGCATTTGCATTTGCACATCTGTACATCAAAATGCACTTGATGACAGTTAGTTATTTAAATATTGAGTATATTTACTGTATTACTGTAATTTATTCTGTATTTTGCCAGATTATGGTGATCCTGGGGTCGTGATGATGGGGCCCTTGAATATTGTTGCCAGGGTACAGTGAAGTGTTAATCTGGCCCTGGCGCTCAGACTGTTGCGTCAAGTGCGTCATTTATGGACTTCAACTCAACTTTATTTATATAGCGCTTTTACAATTTTCATTGTTACAAAGCAGCTGTACATGAGACATATTGACTGTAAGCAAATAATTAAAGTTGTACCTGCAAAAACAAGAAAAGGTTAAAACACAGAAGACAGACATACCCACATACAAAACACTCCACACACACAATATGCACACGTACTAACACACATAGACATAGAGACACACACACACACACACGGATGCGCACGCACAGCACACACACACACCACACACACACACACACGACACAGCACACACGTACGCACACACACACACACACACACACACACACACACACCGCTCAGTGAGAGCACACATTTAGGATAAAGGAGAGAGAAAGCACAGGTCAAATATAACAGACTAATAAATTCCTATATGCAATATTAATTAAGTAAAACTTTAAAATTCTAAAGCAGCCCCCCGGTCAGGCAGATAGTGCAAAAACAGTATGCAAACGGTGGCGAGGAACCCAAAACTCTACTCGAGAAAAAAAACCTCAGGAGAACCCAGGCCCAACCAGGGGATTCCAGTTCCCCTCTGGCAAAAGCTGCTGCTCTGCACAAGCTCCAGAGAACTTGCACAACAAGGCTAAATAAAATAAATAAACTTAATAATAAAATAAATTATAGTTTAAGATTATCATTAATAATCTAATAGCATTTGAAATTTTGTGGTGAAAACATGTCAAGAGACCGCGTCCTTCTTTATCCAGCTCTATCATCTCAGCTCTTGTCAGGTCCCCACTTCCCATTCTCCGCTCTACCATCAGGTCAGGCCATGAACTGCATCCTGCTCGCTGTGGTAACCTTGGAACAATGAGACAAGACTGGCTGAGAGTAGAGTATGTTCTGACTCTTTGATGCAACAAGTACATCAGTTGTGTTTTTGGTTCCGGTTGATCTAACTAATGCAGCTCTAAACCCTCAGAAGATTTATATTATGGAAGAGTAGTGTATGCAAGATTAAAAAGATGCGTCTTTAGTCTAGATTTAAACTGACAGAGTGTGTCTGCCTCCCGGACAGTGCAGGGAAGACTATTCCAAAGTTTAGGCGCTAGATAGGAAAAGGATCTACCACCTGCACTTGATTTTGAAATTCTAGGTATTACCAACTGACAGGACGCCTGAGAGCGTAATGCACGTGAAGGACTGTAATACAAAAGGAGTTCACTCAAGTACTGAGGAGCTAAACCATGTAGAGGCTTTATAGGCTAATAAGCAAGATTTTAAAGTTAACGCGATGCTTTATAGGTAACCAGTGCAAGGTTGACAGAACCGGGCTAATATGTTCATACTTTTTTGTACGTGTAAGAACTCGAGCTGCCGCGTTTTGGACCAATTGGAGTTTTTGTAATAAGCCTGCAGGGCAACCACCTAACAGTGCATTACAGTAATCTAGTCTTGATGTCATGAATGCATGAATTAACTTCTCTGCATCTGACATTGACAGCATATGACAGTAGTTTAGATATATTCTTAAGATGGAAAAACGCAATTTTACAGGTGTTGGCGACGTGGCTCTCAAATGACAGATTACTATCGAATAGAACGCCAAGATTCTTTGCTGACGACGAGGGTTTTATGGAACATCCGTCAATAGTTAAACAGTATTCTTGGTTGTTACTTATAGCAGTTTTCGGTCCAATAAGTAACACTTCCGTTTTGTCCGAGTTCAGTAATAAAAAGTTGTTACTCATCCAGTTTTTTATATCGACTATGCATTCCATTATTCGATGGAACTGCTGTGTTTCATGAGGCTTCGAGGAAATATAAAGTTGAGTATCATCAGCATAACAGTGAAAGCTAACTCCGTGTCGCTTTATTATATCTCCTAGAGGTAGCATGTATAATGCGAAGAGCAGAGGCCCTAAGACTGAGCCCTGTGGTACACCGTACTGGACTTGCGATTTGCGTGACACCTCATTGTTTATTGCTACAAATTGAAAACGGTCGGATAAATAAGATTTAAACCATTTCAAAGCTATTCCCTTAATGCCGACATAATTTTCGAGTCTATGTAGGAGTGTGCTGTGGTCAATGGTATCGAATGCAGCACTAAGGTCTAGCAGCACCAATAACGAGATACAACCTCGGTCAGACGCCAATAGCAGATCATTTGTAACTCTGATCAAAGCAGTCTCTGTACTGTGACATGCTCTAAATCCAGACTGGAATTCTTCATTGATGTCATTCCTTTGGAGGAAGGCATATGAGTTGCACTTCCGATTTATATGAGGTAGGTCCTGTAGTTCCTTAGTTCTCTAGGGTCGAGTTGGGGTTTTTTGACAAGGGGCCTTATAAAGCCACCTTATATGCTTTAGGCACATGTCCTAATGTCAGAGATGAGTTAATAATACCAAGAAGAGGATCTATAATTTCTGGGAGCATCTCTTTCAGTAGATTTGTAGGTATAGGGTCTAGTATGCATGTTGTTGATTTAGATGATCTAATAATTTTAGACAGCTCATCTTGATCTACGGTATAAAATAATTGCATTTTCTCCTTAAGGGCGCTGTAGTTAGTTTGTTCAGCGGGTTTCACTTCTGATTGCATTGTTATAATTTTTTCTCTAATATCTTGGATTTTATATGTGAAGTAGTTCATAAATTCATCACTGCTATGCTGATATACAGGATCAGAAGTCACTGACGATTTATTTTTTGTTAATTTAGCCACCGTGTTAAATAAAAACCTAGGGTTGTGCTGTGTTTTCTTCTATTAGTGATGAAAAGTAGGCGGATCTAGAAGTTTTTAGGGCTTTCCTGTATTTTCGAATACTATCCTTCCATGCTGTACGAAATACCTCTAATTTAGTTTTCTTAAAGTTGCGCTCCATTTTTCGGGCCGCTTTCTTTAGAGCCTGAGTGTGTTCATTATACCACGGTGTGGGGCTGCCATTTTTAATCTTCTTTAAACGTAGTGGAGCAACTTTGTCTAGCGTTACCGAGAAGGTGGAATTAAAATTTTCAGTGGTAATGTCAAGATCTTCAACGTTATTTCTCATGATTTGAGACAATTCGGGCAGATTATCGAGAAACGCATCTTTGGTAGTTGAAGTTATTGTTCTACCATATTTGTAACAATGAGTTTTATTTGCAGCCGTAGGCCAGTGAAGCAAACATAATACCAGATAATGATCCGAAATGTCTTCACTCTGCTGAAGGATTTTAACGTCGTCCACATTTATACCGTAAGACAGTATTAAATCTAAAGTATGATTACGAAGGTGAGTGGGTCCTGACACATGTTGACTAATGCCCATGGAGTTAAGAGTGTCTTTGAAAGCCATTCCTAAGGCATCTGTAACGTTATCTACGTGGATGTTAAAGTCACCAACGACAAGGAGTCTATCTGCGGCCAGTACTAGTTCTGATAAGAACCCACCAAATTCTTTAATAAAATCTGTGTGGTGCCCTGGAGGCCTATATACAATAGCTAGAATCAATTTAAAAAGTGTTTTATCTTTAGTATTAGGTGTTGAAACATGAAGAACCATGACTTCAAAAGAATTATATTTAGAGTTCGACTTCTGGGAAATGCTAAGAGAGTTATTGTAAAGTGCTGCGACACCTCCCCCTCTGCCTTTTAGACGAGGCTCGTGTTTATAATAATAATCTTGGGGGACAGATTCATTTAAAGCAATATAATCATCTGGTTTTAGCCATGTTTCTGTCAAACAGAGCATGTCTATTTTATGATCTGTTATCATATCGTTAACAAAAAGTGCTTTATTAGAGAGAGATCTAATATTTAGCAATCCGAGTCGTAACAGTTGATTATCTGTATTTTGTTCATGTTTAGTTTGTTTAACGTTTATTAAATTACTTTCAAGAGGTTTACGCATTATTTTATGTTTGCTAATCCGGGGGACAGACACAGTCTCTATTTTGTGATGTTTGGGAGAACGGATTACTACATGTTGTACATTTTGTGTATTCTGCGACGTGAGACGGCAAGCAGACAGTTGGTTAAGCCATACTGTCTGCTCCCTGACCTGGGCCCCAGCGAGTCAAGTTTTAGCATTAGCATTAAGACTTTTTGCCATATTTCTAGACAGGATGGAAGTCCCAGCCCAGGAGGGATGGAGACCATCTCGTTTCAACAGGTCAGGTCTGCCCTCAAAACTCTTCCAGTTATTTATAAAAACTATATCATTCTGCAGGCACCACTCAGACAACCAGCCATTTAGTGATGATAATCTGCTATAAATCTCATCACCACGATAAGCATTGAGGGGGCCAGAGAATATTACAGTGTCTGACATCATGCTTGCGAGCTCACACACCTCTTTAATGTTATCTTTTGTGATCTCCGATTGACGGAGTCGAACATCATTTGTGCCGACGTGAATGACAATCTTACTGAATTTACGATTAGCCTTAGCCAGCACATTTAAATTTGACTTGATGTCAGGCGCTCTGGCTCCCGGTAAACATTGGACTATGGTGGCTGGTGCCTCTATGTTAACGTTCCGAACAATAGAATCACCGATAACTAGGGCACTTTCAGCAGGTTTCTCAGTCGGTGCGTCACTGAGCGGGGCAAACCTGTTCGAGACTGTAATCGGAACGGTCGAGTGATGTTTTGTCCTGCGACTACGCCGTCTCACAGTCACGAAGTTTCCCAGCTGCGGAGGATTTTCAACCGGAACCGAGCTGTGTGCGCTAATGTTGCTCGCATCCAAAGTGTTTTCTATCGTCGTTAAACTCTTACTATCCTCAGATAAAGATTGGATGCGAGACTCTAATTCTAAGATCTTCTCTGTCAGCCTAACTATTTCCCTGCATTTATCGCATATAAAGCCCTCGCAGCTGACAGAGAAGGCTAAGCTAAACATATGACATGAGGTGCAAGTAACAATAATAGGAATAGAAGCCATAACTCACCGGATTTGAAGTGCAATTCCAACTTACCAAGGTTGCTCAATGGATCGTAGTATACTCGCTTAAAAAGAGAAACAGTTAGCACACAAGACAAACCAGAGGCAAGATGATATTCCACAGTGTGAACAGAAAGCAAGCTAACACGCTATTGCTATGCTAACGGCGTTAAGTTAACTATCACTTTTGGTTTAGACTCTTCCAAGTAAATAACAGGAACAGGGTTATTGAGATATCAGGATAAGTTAGCAACGACAATAATAATTAACGATAATAAAATACACTAATATTAGAGCGAAGTGGTAAGTGCACTGATACAAACAAGCCGCCGGCAGCGATGCAGGAAACAGGAAGCAGGAACCGTAGAAAAACAGGAAGGAAGACACGAGCCTTACAATTGACTCAACTCTTCAGGGCTTATGACATCATATTAACGTGAGAGTAATGTTCTCGCGTTACTTTCAGTGCATTCGCTAAATGATCTGCGCAGCACTCTGTAAACTCCGACACGCATCTCAAAACTGCTTCGCACAACAGAGGTGGCCAGATAGGTGGCCATCCATCATTCAGGGGTAGCTGTGGCCACCCATGGCCACCATGTAGCTACGCTAAGGGCTGTAGTCAAGTCCACCATTGTCGAGTCCAAGACAAGTCCAAGACCAGGACTAGTCGATACTGAGTCAAGTCCGAGTCCAAAGAGGTTCGAGTCCAAGTCAAGTCCAGAGAGGTTCGAGACCGAGTCCAATTGAGACAGTCAAGCCAGAGACAGAAAAAATCACGAGTACAAGACCACATACTTAACTATTGATAATTTATGTGATGCAAGAGACAGCATATCTTCTATTCTAAGATAATCATTTTCATTATTGTTTGTAATGATCAAAAAGCAGATAAAATAAGGTCATTTTATTTTTACTATATAGGTATAGGACTAAAGTCACAAAGCCGAAGTGTAGCTGTTTATTACTTTTTTAAGGAACTTTTTTATCAGCCCTCCTAACAGCAAGGTTGTGCAGCAATGAACACTTTTGTGCGTGTGTGCGTGCGTGCGTGTGCGCGCCTGCCCGTGCATGTGCGTGTTCGATAGAGGAGCCGCTAGAAAGAGCAGAGGCTCCACGGCTCGTTTATAAGCACGTCGGTGCCCATCCTTAAATAACATGTTCATTACAATTACAATAAAAATACGATCATTCTTATCTTTAAGCCCTACTTTCCAAACTTTCTAAAATACTCAAATGCAATGCTAACTCTGAAACATGGCATTAACTTACCTCTCTTTGTGATGCCTTTGCAGGTGTCTTACGAAATTAGATGTTGTCCCACATGTTTCGGGGAAAGTTTTGGTGCAAAAAGTTGTCGATTCATTTATTATGGTTTGCTAAAACAATCTGTATTATGCCGCTACTCGCTGACGTCGTGCCTGATGAATGATTGATGCTGGTTCGCGCCGCGGACGAATCATTCATTCGAACCGGTTCTTTCTTTTTAGTGAACCGGTCGAACCAGTTCAGCTGAATCGTTCCTTTTTAGCGTCTCCCGTAAACACTTAATATTATCCACAAATTAATTCAGTTATTCACTTTCTGGCGTGCATGACAGTCCCGCGGACTTGAACCAATATACCGGAGTTATTTCATTACAACAACAGCACACACTGAACTGAACTGCTGTGTGAAAAGAGAACTTATGAGCACGCGCAGCTCTCGTTCTAGAGTCGAAAGTCGGCAACAGTTTTCGGATCATTAGTTTTCAGATCACAAGAATATTGCTCTATGAATGTTTTGTTTTGAAGGAGAAAATAAAACATATATCGCTGGACTCGGACGAGACCGACTAGAACATTTGCGAGACCAATGACCAAGTCCGAGTTCAAATACCAACGAGTCCAAGACAAGACCGAGATCATAAAAAAACGTCTCGAGTCCGAACCGGACTCGAGTACTACAGCACTAAGCTACGCCCCTACATCTATTACACTTATTACATTTTATTTTGATTACTATTATAAATATTGTGTAACTACTACAGCAGCCTGTAGAATACCAGCAATAGCTTTTTTTGCTGTCGAGAAAATTGAGTCAGGTATCTTAACAAATGGCCTTATCTCGTCAGAAAGCTATTTGCACTGACCACAGCCTTCAAAACGTGATGGCTTCACTTGGTTTATGTGCAGTATCCTTGCCTTGTTGTCCTCGGAATATCAAGGCTCTCCCACAGATTTGTGTGGTTAAATCACTCAAGTGAGAATGATATGAAGGAAGTAATATGCGGAATAAAAGGTAAAAAGAGAACTCTTCACTTATCTGCTGCACCTCTCTTATTCAGAGATACCGTGTACAGCCTTTAATTATTTGTGGGCATTTCAAGTGTACTGTATGTAATTTACTCATGTTTTACTAAGACCTCTTTTTTTTCAGTTTGAAGTCTCACAAATCACTAAACCTTTATATTGCCAGAAAACTTTGGTGTACTGTGTGTAATTTACGTTTTACGTTAATTTGCCAAGCAAAACATCACACTGTAAGCCGTAATGTTGTTTTTACTTGTAAAAGTCAGGTGGTCAAGACTAAACATTACTTCAAATTTTGCGTTTTGGACCCATAACTTAAAAATCCTATTTATTTAACTCGTTAACCTACAAAATACATACACTTAAAAACCAGAGTGGGATTAGTACTAGCCATCATAGGATTAGGAATAACGAATACCCCAATGTCGTTTTGCTGAACTTTTACGTGATTATAATGTTTGCTTTGGTATACATGAATGCTATTGATGAACACACAGTAATGAAAATGCACTGCATATGCAATTTGTTGTGTATTTTAGAAGAAAGTTAATTCAATGATTGACAAGTCATCAGTGGTGTAGCAAGTCAGGTCCGGGCCCATATGCAAGAATTCTTAACAGGCCCCATCCATCCATTAGTGACCGTGTTGCGCATTACTGGACATCGGTTGATTACTCCTTGTTTACTTTCATAATATAAATGTTGACGCACATCAAACTCCCAAGCGCCCTAAACAGGGAGAAAGTGACGCCGTTTTTTCATGTGTTTTTACATGTGACATGTGAACGGCCCTAACATTTATATAAAATGGTTGTCAAACATTACACATTTAGCTGCTTGCATCACGTTCTTTCACAGTTAAAGCGGACCTTAACTAGGCTTCTGTCAATAGCAACTCCCGCCTTCTTTCATTTGATTGGACAGTTATCCTCACCTTCCTTCATTTGTTTGGCCACCTCAATCCGATTGATATTGACAAGCTCATTCAGAGTCCATATAAATTCAATATAAACGGAACTTCAGTCCGTTTTGACACAGCAGGGTAAACAAAGTAATGTTCTACACTATACATTATACAATAATAATCGAGTGTAAATGATGATATGTTTTTTAATTGTTAAATGGATGGCAACTAATTGGGACAATGAAGTCCTCCCTACCACCCCTAACCTTACTATACACTTTATTAATAACTATTTCCCCACCATCCTTTTTTTTTTAAGTTGCCGGCCAGCGCCAGCGTTTTTGAACATTTTCACTAAAATTATCATTTTCTCTAATGCATATGTTACACACACAGAAAAGAGATATTTCTGGTGGCACATAACGTAATTTATTTTTATTTTCACAACCTGTAACATCAATGAACACAACAAAACAACGTGTGTTGAGCTGTGTGTGCTTCCCACTGGCGTTCTCACTCACGCTGGGCGTTTCCAAATACATGTTTTAACAAAGAGAAATACACTATTACACCTTAACATTTCAGCTGAGACATAAAAAATACATACACAATGCACGCAAAGCACGCATGTTACAACAATCAGTCATGTTAAATGTCTCCAAACACTTAATTAACATTTTATAATATATCCTTACCCTTAAACCAATGGCCTTAATTACAGACAGGAATGTGTGAATAATCAAATAATATTCACTCTCCTTAACATTAACATTTGACAGATTACACTTACACTTATCCTTTTTTAATGTTAATGTTTAATGTTTAAAAAAACATTAAAAATAGCACTGTCTATGGTGAAAAATATATTTATGTTTACCTAAAATAATTATGTAAGTACAAAAAAATACAAACCCAAAAAATGCGTTTTAAGTTTAGAAACGGTGGAGTTCCCCCTCCCCTGCCTCACAGTGGTTTGGCCCACTGCCTGCTTTCCCCATTCATCTCACCTATGCTCAGTGTTGGGGAAAGTTACTTTTAAAAGTAACTAGTTACAATATTGAGTTACGCTAAAAAAGTAACTTAATACGGTACTTGGGTACTTTTGTGGAAAGTAACTGAAAGTACTTTTTGCGTTACTTTGGCGTTACTTTTTCTCACCTAACTGATGCTCATGCTTTTCCAGACTTTGCTGTTCTTTAGTGTTTAAAACTGTAATGCATTTAACAATCCTTATATAGTCTATAACACACCTTTATTTTCTTTAAAAAACACATTTCAAATATTTTCTGACCAGTAGTCCTCCACCTCATCAGAGCTCTGTACAACAGAAAAGGGAATTACGTTAAAATGCTGTTCGTCGACTACAGTTCAGCATTTAACACCATGATTCCCTCCATACTCGCCTCCAAGCTGGAAGTACTGGGACTCAGCCCATCATTTTGTTGCTGGATCTCCAACTTCTTGACAGACAGACTGCAAGCAGTATGGGTGGGCAAACACATCTCACCTACCCTCACCCTCAGCACTGGAGCTCCCCAAGGTTGCTTTCTGATTCCCCTACTGTACTCACTGTACAAATATGACTGGGTAGCCACTTCAAACTCAGCCACCATTGTCAAGTTTGCTGACAACACGGTTGTGGTGGGCCTGATCTACAACAACGATGACAAGACAGCTTACCTTGAGGAGATCAAAAACCTAGAGACATGGTGCCAGGAAAACAATCTCCTCCTGAACGTTAGCAAGACAAAAGAGATGAAAGTGGACTTCAGTACAAAGCAGGAGAGGAGGAACTACCAACCAATTCCAATTAACGAGACCCCAGTGGAGAGACTAGACAGTTTCCAGTATCTTGGGGTTCACATCTCACAGAACCTGTCATGGTCACGTCACATCCACTTCACAGTTAAGCAGCGTCATTTAAACTGCCCTCTCAGTTGCTCAGGACTTTTTACACCTGCACCGTTGAGAGCATCCTGACAGGAAGCAACACAGCCTGGTTCAGGAACAGCATCCAGCAGGAGAGACGAGCTCTCCAGAGGGTGATGCGATCAGCTGAGTGTTCCATCCGCACTGAGCTTCCTGACCTGCACACCATCTACACTAGACAGTGCTTGACCAAGTCCAGGAGGATAGTGAAAGACCTCAACCATCCCAACAATGGACTGTTCTCTCTGTTGCGGTCAGGAAAGCGTTTCCACTCCTTGAAGGCAAATACAGAGAGAATGAGGAGAAGCATTTTTCCTCAGGCTATCTGGGCCCTCAACCAGAACTATTCTGCGTAACACACACTCATACGACAACAGGACTTGCATACATTGCACATTCTACATAATTGTATACTTGCATGTATATTACACTGCACTTGCACTTTACATGGACAATACCCACACCCACCTTACACTATTTATATATAGTTTATATATAGTTTAAACTTAATTCCCTTCCTATCTCTTTTCTTATTCTTATTCGGACAGTTGAAAAAGCATTTCACTACATGTCTTACTATGTATGGTTGTGTATGTGATGAATAAACTTTGAACTTGAATATAATACATTGTTACATTAGCTACACCTCCTGTGCTCGCGGGACGGTATTTAAAATACACAACAGCATGAATATTTAGCAAAACATATTAAATGAACACATGAACCTTATATAAAGATGTTTTGCACTGATATATCACTGATCTCACCTGTAACATCAATAAACACAACAATACAACGTGATTTGAACTGTGTGTGCTTCTCACTGCTGGCAGTGTAACTTCTTCGTATATACGCTAGACTCACTATTGCCCCCTAGTGTCACCCCGCCAACCTGAGAGGGGTATGTCTGCATCCTGGAGTGCTCCAAATGGGGGCGGGGATCCAAAATTATGGAATTTAAATGGACCCAAAACTCACGCGCATGGAATCCGCGCGCGCACGCGCTATGCAAACGCGCATAATGATAACAACGCGCGGAAAGCTGCTCCGCGAGGGCGCATTTAAACTCCGCGAGCGAGCAGAACAGTATCCGCAAGCGGAAAAGAATCCTCGCGCGGGCGCATTTCTGCTCCGCGAGCAAAAACTCAGTCCGCGAGCAGAGGCTTTGACGAGCGCGCGCGCGATTCTCTCTATGCTCTCGCAACTGCTCAACACTTGCTCGCTCGTTGAGTTGACTTCTGAGACTTTGGAGGCTGGACAATGGCAGACTTCTCTGATCCTTTGATTGGTCACTTTTAACATGCACTCACCTACAGTCTCCGAGATGTATCTTACCCGTTGTACAGACGTCTTAATTTGGCATAACACGATACTTTTTTCCGTTTTTAAACTTGGGTTACAGTGTTATGTATGCCCTTGGCTTTGGATTTACATATTTGGCATCTTGACAGGAAGTTAGAAATAAATAGTTTGGTATGTGTATTCATAATTGCTTTTGTATTGTTAATATTTTCATGAAATTGTTATAAAATGAGAATTAATAAATGGCTACAACAGTATAACTCAAAGCACAAGTTATTATAAATTACAATATGATGTACTCTCTAAAATTTAATTTAAATAATTTATTTGTTTTGCTTTATTTGTTTTGAAAATATTAAAACGGGCTATGCCAGTAAACAGATATTAGATAACTTAAATTTAATGACTACAGGAGACATTTAATTATATTATTATAGTATGTTTTAAATAGGTCATACATGACATGTAAGATTAACTGCTATATTATATAGCATAATTTTTGTTGACAGATGTAAGAAATCAAAATGTCACTAGTTAAAACACGAACACATAGCTAAGGCAAGGTAATACACTAATCATTCGGTAGTAAAACATGTAATCTGTAGGTGACTGCATGTAGGTGAGTGCATGTTAAAAGTTACCAATCAAATGCGCGGAGACCTCATTTGATTGGTAACTTTTAACATGCATTGTCCCGCCTCCAAAGTCTCAGAAGTCAACTCAACGAGCGAGCAAGTGTTGAGCAGTTGCGAGAGCATAGAGAGAATCGCGCGCGCGCTCGTCAAAACCTCTGCTCGCGGACTGAGTTTTTGCTCGCGGAGCAGAAATGCGCCCGCGCGAGGATTCTTTTCCGCTTGCGGATACTGTTCTGCTCGCTCGCGGAGTTTAAATGCGCCCTCGCGGAGCAGCTTTCCGCGCGTTGTTATCATTATGCGCGTTTGCATAGCGCGTGCGCGCGCGGATTCCATGCGCGTGAGTTTTGGGTCCATTTAAATTCCATACAAAATGAGGTGGACTCTCCAAACGGGGGGCATTTCTTTCTCCCATTGGCAGAGACACTACACACATGGCGCATTTAGCAGTGCCAGTAAGGCAGTAAGCAGTCGATCAAGTGAAATGATAGTAGGCTACATATTATAGTTTTGATAAAATCTTGTAAGTGAAGTGTTGTGTTTAGGGTGAAAAGTGGACATTTAATGTAAAAGGAGTTGTTTTACACTATCAATTAACCAGCAACATAATTTATGCAATTTGTACCATGTTTTTACACTCTTTAAAACTTAAGAAATGTACAGTATATATAGCGTGTTGCTAGTAGTGTGGTAAAATAGTTGAATATGTCTTTTTCGACTTTTGGAACTCTGACCCACCCTACCTACTAACCTTAATCTGTTTTACATTCTGTCATTCTATATATCCCCCTACCCTCACTCTAAACCTAAAACTCTGGGGAAATATTCCCCTACCCTACCATCACCCTAAACCTAAACACTCTGGGGGAAAAAAACACTCACCGTATGCTTAAATTTAATGTAAAATATTAATTGCATTTTCAGTATTTAATTTGTGAACTTTTATTTTGAAAAGTATACGAAGTCTATAGGCATGTGATACTTCATGCAGTGCTGCACAGCGTGTTGCGAGTGGCGACTCCACGCCCCATTCTAGAGTGCTCTGGCCTACACAGGCCTTAGTGATATATTTAATACACAAACAGCAATCAATAATGAAATAAAACATGCAAAACACTAGTCAACCAAATCTATACCAATACACATATATGGACAAACAATATATCAAACGAAAGAACAGAGTCTCCGCTTTTAAACAACATTAACCGTATTTTTCTATCTTCATCATTTTGATTGAATAGCTCATTTTGATTAAACAGCTGAGATAATTAGCATTTTTTGTCAAAGACTCCGCCCAGATTAGACTCAGAATGATGATTAAAAACAGATCAAATAGTTAAACAGTTAAATATATAAAATCTAGATTCAGATATTCTGTACTTTTTCCAAAGATGTGTAACAGAACCATCTGATATGTGATGTGAAAACATAGAAGAGTGAGTTCGGCAAAAGGCAGATTTGAACTTGCATTCATATGTAACGTCAGAACTACTTGTCAGAAGGCTTACTCACTGTGCCACTGAAGCCACGGCCGCAGGCTTGTATCTACTTCTGCTATCCTGATGAATATTTACATGCTTTGTACTCAAATTAGAATTCATTATCTTATGTAATCTTGTGTTTAAATCTGCATGTGCAGTTGCTTGATTAGTCGCTTGAGGATATAGGTTTTGTGCTTGGTTTGTAGCACTTTTACCTTTTCTCACATGAACCTTTTGATGATAAATTATCGATGTGTTATGTTTGAATTAGCATTGGTATTTACCGACTGTACTGATCGATGTTGAAGTTAAAAAAGGACTCCAAACCTCTCAATGTTCCACCTTATTCAGCATATTATTGAAGATATAAGTAAAGTATACTTTATTATACTCTCAAAGACATACAGACAAATAAGGCAAATAATCAACAACAACAATAATAAACCTACTATCATGATAAACACTTAATAAACATTTGCTCAGATACACAAAATAATTCTTATAGCTTTTAAATGTACAAATTGGAACGCCGTACCATACAGAAGTTACATAGGTTGAAATATATTAATAATAAATATATTTTGCATTTTTAAATGTTAAAATATTAAATAGGAAAAAACAGATTCCCTTTCTGTCGGTCTCAGAAAGAAAGCAGAAAAATCAGCAGAAAAATGATCACCAAAGATCGTAGAGAAGCTCATCAGATGCGTAGGCTCTGAAGAACAAAAGGTGAATGAGTGAGCACGCCGGCTTCCCTCTTATACCCGGACATCCGGGGAGTAGCACGGCATGCAAATTTCATTCGCCAATATTCATTGGCCTTTTCTAAATACTCAGAAGATGATAGGTTCTCAAGACAAACCCTGTTCTGTCGGTTCGACACAACGTCTCGTTCCCTCCATCAGGGAACCAAGGTTACATCCGTAACAAGACGATTTTTTCTTATTTTATATACATCTCCCTGCCTCTAGTGGTTCTCTATGGGCCCGCAAACCCCCTCGCGCGTTGGTTCGTGTATCCGACATCTTTCTGACAGAAACCTCCCCTAAGCACAAACGAGCAAGGTCACGAAGGAAGCCCAGCTCCTGTAGGGGGCGCCACGGCCGTGAGGGAGAGAAAAAAGAAAGAAGGGCAGCGAGCGAGACGTTTTGGCTTCTTTTGGATGTCGCGCCATGCATAGGCAGCAAGGGGCAGCAAACTACCAACTCTAGGCGCTCTGCGGACGCAAGGGTGGCGAGCGAGACATTTTGGCATCTTTTGGATGTCGCGCCACGCATAGGCAGCAAGGGGCAGCAAACTACCAGCTCTAGGCGCTCTGCGGACGCAAGGGTGGCGAGCGAGACATTTTGGCATCTTTTGGATGTCGCGCCACGCATAGGCAGCAAGGGGCAGCAATCTACCAACTCTAGGCGCTCTGCGGATGCAAGGGTGGCGAGCGAGACGTTTTGGCATCTTTTAAGTGTCGCGCCACACATAGGCAGCAAGGGGCAGCAATCTACCAACTCTAGGCGCTCTACGGACGCAAGGGTGGCGAGCGAGACGTTTTGGCATCTTTTGGGTGTCGCGCCACGAATAAGCAGCAAGGGGCAGCAAACTAGCAAGTCTAGGCGTGCTGCAGACGTGAGGAAGACTATGGCAGAGTTAGGCGGTCAGGGGGAAGCGAAAGGCTCCTCGTGCATGCGGTGATGAAGATTATGTGGTGAGGGGATGAATAGGCATTTTTGTGGCGCGAGGGTCCACGCCCGCAGCACTTTGCCACCCCTTGTGGTGTCCGTACGATGCCTCTCCGGGAAAACGGCCTCTAAACTCCGATAAGGGAAAAAAGTCCCAATCATAATAAGAGTGAGCGAGAATTTGGCATCCAATTCAGGTATACGAGCCCTTCATCTGCCTAGTCGACCGATGGCAATCTATATGAATGGACAATTGTCCACGATTTACCTAACTTCCCTTGCATCATCACGCATCGTGTCCGAATACGTGATTGTTCTCCTGGGGGAACAGTCAGACGACTGAGACGAGGTGTGAACGGTCCGTGAGCCAGTGGCTGGTGGATTATCGCTCACAGTAATCCTCATATCACCCTCGCTGCTTGCCGTAGCGGACGACAGGGCCGTAGAACGTCTGAATCATCACCGCCCGCAGTACGGGCAGGACGTATCCACAACGTCTGCCCCAGCGTACTGGAAGCAGGCATCGTGTCCGTCCCCCTCCTCGATGAGTGTGTTGCACCCATGAGAACAGCGGGATACGCCACGCTGGAGAAATTTGCTCTTTTAGAAAGGAAATTTGCTCGAACACCTCAGGAACTGCCGAGACGCCCAGGGGAGAGTCACTGCAGGAAGGGACCGTCCGCTGTCCACGTCGTAGATTCCAGCAGAAAGAATGATCACCCAGATCGTAGAGAAGCTCACCAGATGCGTAGGCTCTGAAGAACAAAAGGTGAATGAATGAGCATGGCATGCAAATTTCATTCGCCAATTTTCATTGGCCTTTTCTAAATACTCAGAAGATGATAGGTTCTCAAGACAAACCCCATTCTGTCGGTTCGACACAACGTCGAGAGACCGACAGAAAGGGAACCCCTGTTATTTGCCGTGCGGGAGGTCCCGCAAGCCTCCACTGGGTTTTCCACATTTGAGCTTCTCTATGGACGTCAGCCCCGCGGGGTGTTGGACGTCGTAAGGGAAACTTGGTAGGACGGACCTTCAGACAGCAAAAATCAAATTCAGTATGTCCTGGACCTGAAAGCAAAACTCCACACATTGGGGTGGGTCTCAATGGAGAATTTGTTACAGGCCCAAGACAGACAAAGCCGACAATATAACAGGTGTGCCAGATTGCGCAAATTTGCACCGGGAGATAAAGTTCTTCTATTGCTCCCCACCTCAAGCTCCAAATTACCCGCTAAGTGGCAAGGGCCCTTCGAGGTCACACGGCGAATCGGAGATCTCAATTATGAAGTGGTTCGATCAGACAGGAGCGGGGCACATCAAGTTTATCACCTCAACCTCCCCAAAAAATGGAGTGAGGCGAACACGTTGATGCTGGCGATGGTAGTGAGTAGAGAGGAAGATCTCGGGTTAGAAGTGAGCAACAAAAACCAATCCCTTGCTCTGGCCCCAGGGGATCACCTCTCACCCTCCCAGCTCATCGATGTTGCCAGGTTGCAAGCGAATTTCGAAGATGTGTTCTCGCTCCTGCCCGGCCACACTAACCTCATTGAGCACCATATTGAGACCAAGCCGGGCGCGGTAATTCGCAGCCGGCCGTATAGGTTACCTGAACACAAAAAGAAGGTGGTTCAGGAAGAATTACAAGCGATGTTAGAGATGGGGGTAATAGAAGAGTCCAGCAGTGATTGGGCGAGCCCGATAGTTTGGTCCCTAAAACCGACGGCTCCGTTCGATTCTGCATGGACTACCGCAAGGTGAATGCTATGTCGAAGTTCAACGCATATCCAATGCCACGGATCGCCGAGTTGCTGGATCGGCTAGGCGCGGCTCGTTTTTATTCAACACTGGATTTGACTAAAGGATATTGGCAGATCCCCTTATCTCCCTTATCCAGGGAAAAAACAGCTTTCACTACGCCGTTCGGGTTTCACTAATTCATCACACTTCCGTTCGGCTTATTCGGAGCTCCGGCCACCTTTTAGCCTCTCAGGGACCGCCTACTTTGGCCGCGGCCTACCTAGATGACATCATCATCTACAGCAATGACTGGGAGCGGCATATGCAGCATCTGAGGGCGGTCTTGGGTTCGCTGAGAGGAGCCGGGCTGACGGCTAACCCGAAGAAGTGTGCAATTGGGCGTGTGGAGGTAAGGTACCTGGGCTTCCACTTGGGTTACGGTCAGGTGCGTCCCCAAATTGATAAGACGGCAGCAGTTGCGACCTCACCGAGACACAAGACCAAAAAGGAGGTGAGGCAGTTCCTGGGGCTGGCGGGATATTATAGAATGTTTGTGCCTAATTATTCGGACCTCACCAGCCTGCTGACTATGGGATGAATTTAATATCAAAATGATTAACAAATGCATGCACAGTCATCCGTGAACGTGATACAAGTTACACTTGTATTTTAGTATTCACAAACAAATGCCGTATGATTTGAATCTGTGAAATTTAGATTGTAATAAACATGAGGCGATTTGTACAAATAGAGACAGATTTGTGAATACAATGTTTTATTTTGTGTTCATGTATAATCATTTTGCGCATACCAATGAGAAGTTGTGCATTTGTGTATCCTGCAACGCGCGTCCATTCATCCTGTTCTGTGCATTCGGATTTTGAGACGTTCTTTACGTGGTTTTGCATTGGACAATCCACACACAAACAACTTCAGATCCACACACAACCGTGCATAAACTACGGCCTACCATGGCAGTCTGACGGAGCGACGCAGAGGTTTGCGGCAGAGGTTGCGCTAGACTTTTTCATTGTCAGTCATTTTGAACAACGTTATCGTTGTGTTAATATAAAAAGTGTAAAAATATTTTCAGTTCGTTTTGAAACTATGGCGAAACAGATTAGACTGTGGTGAGACGGCATAGTCTAATGACATGTTTATACACGAGTCTCCACTGATCCTGTTTTCTTGAATGGGCGAGAGTCATTTTGACGGATTACAATGAGGGCAATTTGTAATTCCCCTTTATGTCAAATTGGTAGCATCCAATCATTTCCTTTCATCAGAACGTGATCGTAAGTGACCGGAGGAAAGGGCGCATGTTTCCCCATTCATTACTCATAAACGTCTCGCCCATTCAGGAAAAAGGGATCAGTGAGACTCGTGTATAAACAAGTAATTTGACTATGCCGTCTCACCACCGTCAAATCTATTTTGCAATAGATTCAAATCGAACTGAAAATATTTTTACACTTTTCATAATAACACAACGATAACACTGTTTGAGCATCTGATTCTGCAATGCATGCATCTGTCACTTAATCAGACCCCCGCGTCGCGTGCTCACATACACACAGGCGCGCACAGTGGTGCAGTGTTTACAGACTTTTTTTCCTTCAGAGAGAGAGATAGCGACTAGCGTTATTTTGGATAAACCTTAACTTTAAGTACGGGGAAAATGTTTCTCTGCGTCTGTGGCAGAAGCAGCACATTCATAACAAAACAGCATCTTAAAGTAACTTATAAGTAAATTAATAAATGATTAAAAAACAGCGTTTTTAAACCCCTGTCATTGTTACTGTTATGATTATAAACATTTGTCTGTATTTATTGTTTTATGTCTGACAACAGAAACATTAAATATGTGAACGACTTTATTGGGTATTCAGTTCAGTAAGTTCAGAGAGTAAATGCATGTACATAGTGATGATGTCACAAACATGCTGATTAGCACGTAACCTCAACCTTGGACCATAGTGACGGGTAAAAATAGATGATGACGGATTTTTTATGAGCCTGTTCGTCAAAATGACTGACAATGAAAAAGTCTAGAGCAACCTCTGCCGCAAACCTCTGCTTCGCTCCGTCAGACTGCCATCTAGTGGAAGGCCGTAGTTTATGCACGGTTGTGCGTGGATCCGAAGTTGTTTGTGTGTGGATTGTCCAATGCAAAACCGCGTAAAGAACGTCTCAAAATCCGAATGCACAGAACAGGATGAATGGACACGCGTTGCAGGATACACAAATGCACAACTTCTCATTGGTATGCGCAAAATGATTATACATGAACACAAAATAAAACATTGTATTCACAAATCTGTCTCTATTTGTGCAAAGCGCCTCATGTTTATTACAATCTAAATTTCACAGATTCAAATCATACGGCATTTGTTTGTGAATACTAAAATACAAGTGTAACTTGTATCACGTTCACGGATGACTGTGCATGCATTTGTTAATCATTTTGATATTAAATTCATCCCATAGCTGACTGACCTCACGAAAAAGGAGGCACCCGATACCGTCCAGTGGACGGAGCCATGCCAGCAGGCTTTTACCCAGGTAAAGGCTGCTCTGTGTGGCGGGCCCTTATTGCACTCTCCCGACTTTTCCCTTTCTGTTGCAGACCGACGCTTCGGATCGGGGCGTGGGGGCAGTCTTGTCCCAGGAGACGGAGGGTGAGGAACGGCCGGTGCTGTATATCAGTCGTAAGCTCTCAAGGAGAGAGACGATGTACAGCACCATTGAAAAAGGATGCTTGGTGATCAGGTGGGCCATCCTCACCATCTGCTACTATCTCCTGGGGTGCGAATTCACGCTCTATTCGGACCACACTTCCCTCCAATGGCTCCACCGCATGAAGGATACCAACGCGCGGATCACCTGTTGGTATCTAGCTTTTACAACCCTTGGTTGTAGCCGACTTCCTCTCCAGAAGGAGGGGGGAGGCTGCAGGCCGGACGACGCCCCGGCCTGAGTCGTGCGGTGGGGGTATGTGGCGAGGGGGGTGTGGTTTAGCGAGGTGTGCACCGAGGGGAGGAGGCGAGAGAAAGACGAGAGAAAGCCAGAGTAAGAGTAAGTTGGTCAAGTGCACATTAAGATCACCTGTGTCTCGTTACAGTGATTGGTGAGGAGACGCTTTTAAGGCAGAGCAGATGACCAGAGAGAGAGAGAGCGGCTGAGAACTGGTTGCAGATAGAGTGCCAGTGAGAAAGAGGATGAAGAAGCAGAAACCATTTGATGTGCTGTATATGCCAGGAAGGCCATACTTCATACTTTTGTTTGTTTACTTTGTATTTTACTGAATAAATCTCAGTCTCAGCCACGTCGACCCCGTCTCCTTTCTTCCTTTCCACGACGAACAGTGTGACACATATGATAACTTAACTCTCTTAAAAGCAGTTTTAAATTGGCTAATGCTAATCAGTCTGTCATCAAGGCTCATTTTATGTAGGCCTGACTAAAGTAACTACCTGGGACATTAATGTAATACTGTATAAAAAATCATCTCATCCACACCCATTTAATGACTTTTAGCTGAAAATTTACCTCAGACAAAATATCAATAAAAGCAATTCCGACAAGCGCAGGACCACTGATACATTTTCTGTTTAGACATCCTATAAATAGAAACACTTAAACATCTAAATATGCCTAATTTATATTTTAATCATTTAATTTACCAATTCTGCCATATTTTTCATGAATACGTTACCTCAGAAAACTTTTTTAATGCTTTTTTTGTTGCTGTTATTACGTTCAGGTGCGTTTCTTTCTGTCTAATTCTTTCCGTTCTAATGTGTACTGCCCGTCACGGTTGAGTTTGGAGGCTAACTGCACGGTCATCAGCATATGTAAAGAAAAAAAGGCTTTGCGAACTGCATCATCCTGATTGCCCGGTTAATTTGGAGCTCCAAGTGGCCGTTTTGGAAAAGGCACTAATCTGACAAAAAAAAACTTGTAGGAACCTCACTGTAGGAACCTCACTATAAGACCTATTGTCCTCAAACTTGAAACATAACATCTTTAGACATGTGGCTTTGGTATCATAGAATTTCTATGAGAATTTTCTATTTCTATGCATGCCTCCGACATGATTTTCAAACAAATATTTTTATTTCAATGTACTTCAGCCTCTCTAACTTTTTTATGTTTTAATTTATAACAATTCAAAAACACGCAGCCCAACGTGTCTTCTTTTAAAGGACCCATTGCATAAAAGTCAAAATTTTTCTGTGTATAAGTGCTATGATCGGGTCACCGGTGCATCTAGCAACCCAGAAAACATGAAAAACAAGATCCCAGTAATTTTGTTTTGGTAAGCCTTTCTCTGCAAGCATGTGAGAAATCGAGCCATTCAGATTTCGCTCCTGATGCGACATAGACGCAGACTCTTATTATAATATTACCACCCCTTAATCTACACAATTCCACCCACGGCGCTGCCGCCAGTGTTGTTTTCACAAGCGACAGTGGTGTACATGACGCCATGGCTAAAGTTTGTGGACAACATGCAATGTAGTCGCTGCACAGAGTCCTAACCTCGGAAGAGACAGGAGTGGATTTATTTTACTTTTAGTGGAAATCCCTCAGAAACCATAAGTAAAAACCTGCTTGTTTGCGCGAATCACTTCAAGCCGGAGTACTTTATCAACCTGGGACAGTACAAGCAGGATTAGCTTCAAAGTTGTTCCTCAAGACTAGGCATCGAGACCAACTGAACGAGACAAAGCTGCCGATGTAAGTAATATGTCAACAGTCTAAATTGACGTACATGTACCTATATATATAGGAGGATAATGTTAGCATACGATAGCGAAGGGAGCTAAGTCAGTCATGAGCTAAATAGAACATTCAAAGCCAGTGTTAAACGTACTATATATTTACAGTCCTGATCACCATTATTGGCACCCTTGGTAAATATGAGCAAAGAAGGCTGTAAAAATAAATCTGCATTGTTTCTCCTTTTGATCTTTTATTTTAAAAAAATATACAATACTCCAACATTTCATTGAAGGAAAACAATTTGAAGTGGGGGGAATATCACATTGAGAAAAAAATGTTTTTCTTCCATATACAGTATGTTGGCCACAATTATTGGAACCCCTAGAAAGTCTTATGAGTAAAATACCTCCCAAGTATATTCCCATTGATATTTACATTTTCTTAGCACACCAAGGTGACTAGAAACATGACGTTGTCCAGTTATGACTTCTTGTTGCACAAAAGAATAAATATTAGCAACACAAAGCCCAACCCCCCTTAATCATTTATCACAATGGATAAAACCAAATAATATAGTTCTGATGTGCAATATAGTTCTGTTGAGCTACACAAAATACAAAATGGCTTTAAGGAAATAGTTAAAACAATAAACAATGTAATTTCCAACATCAGGGCATGATCAAGACGTTTTAATGGACTGGATATGTTGAAAATCAGCTTGAAACAGGATGTATGTCTATATTGTCTCAATGCACAACTAGGAGAAGAATTTGAGTGGCCAAAGACTCTTCCAAGAGCACACATGGAAAATTGCAGTAATCAGTTGAATTTTGGGGTCAAAAGCATTTAATAAAAATAAAGGAAAACTGCACCTCCATCACCACAAGTTGTTTGGGACACTGTTCAAGAAACAAATCTTCTGCTCTTATGCAAAAATAAACTGCACCATATTAATCTGCCATACTGGAACTTCAACCAGGACTGGGGTCTATGGCCATATGGAATGAAAAATAGTTTTTTTGGCAGCAATAACACAAGATAGGTTTGGTGCACACAGGTATAAAATAATGCCCCATGTCCACAGTTAAATATGTCACCAGATCTTCATTGTTGTGAACCTATTTTTATACCAGCGGTTCTGGACATTTTGTTCAGATACATGTCATCATGTTTTATATCAAATACCAACAAGTAAAAAAATCAAAACCTGACTTGCTCTGCTAGAAAGATAATCCATCAGCACATTGGTTCAAAATAAACATCAACATAAAAAAAAATGGGTCACTGAACACAAAATCAAGAACCTGCCATAGCCATCCCAGTTCCCTGACCCGAACCCTATAGAAAATGAGTGATATGAACTGAAGAAGAGGGAGGACCAACATTTGAAGGATCTGGAGAAATTCTTTATGGAGGAATGGACTCTCAATGTAATCTCAAACCTCATCAGACTGAAAAGAAAACACTCAGAGCTGATTTTCTTATAAATTAAGGTTGCAGGGTGAATTAAATACAAGGGTGCCAATAATTGTGTCCAACATATATGGAAGAAAATATGTTTTTTCTCAATGTGATATTCCCCCCACTGAGGAGTTCAGGAAACATAATTTAGCTAAATTATTGCCATAGCAGTACTACACGTGTGTTGTGTTGACACGCTGGACGGAAGTGGGGTGGGGTGCGCTGTAACTCATTATCATTTAAAGAGACATGCACCAAAAGGGTTGCAAAAAGGGTTTTGTTTACACAGCCATTGAGTGTTTTTAAGCAAAATATGTTCCAGACATTGCATGAAGACCCTAATAAATCATACCAACTTGTTGAAAGTGCTCATTGAATCAGTCCATTAAATGATACCACAACTGTGATCATATTCCAAAGGTTTCAAGAAAAACAGCCATTTAAGTGAAGGCAGGACGTTTTCATGGGTTGGGCCTAGCGTGGGGGTGCGCTTCAAGAGGTTAATGAAGTGTATTGTTTTAGGGGTACAGAGTACAGTACATTCTTTCAGCAGTCAGTTATAGGCTATTCAAGAAGGGGGCTTATTTTTTGGTTTTAAAATTGTTTTGACAATTTTATTTTAAGTTATATGTATTGTATTATTTTGAAAAGCAAGATAAAATACAAAAAGCACATTTTGACCATTCAGTTTATGCAATAGTGAAAACATAGCTAAATAAATAGAAGAAATGCGAAAAGCCATCTTCGGTATTTGGCCTTTGGCCAAGTGTTTCATTTTTATTTGGCTTTATTTGGCCAAGAATCCCTAATTTTTATGACTGTGTTTGGACATGGACATTTTTGTTCATTTTCAGCCTAAGTGTGAGTATTTTAAATTGACGCACAAGGGTTAAACAACAGTACAATACCTTTCTTCATTTTACAGTATGTTAAAAACTTAATTTTACTGTGGTATGAATTACAAGAACTACTGGACAATTGTTGCCAGTAAGTTACTGTTAATTTGACAATAAACATTTTACAGTGTATTGTTTGTAACCAGAGAGAGCAGTCACTAATTTGCTCATTATTAAAATCACCAGGAATAAATATGGTCACCCCTGGTGTATTTTGCAGTTAAATAAATAAGACTAATCAAAATGTGCCCAAACTCTTTTGGGCGACAAAAAGGTCTCAAAATCAAGCAAAGGTTTAATGTCTGGATTATATACTGTGACTTTAACTTGCATATGGCTACACCATGGTATCTGATGGGAGCATTTGCCTCATGCCGAGAGGTGATATAAAAGTAAGAATGTTGTTTGGATTTTTTTTACATGGCTTATTTGATGCAGTACTCATACCCTATTATGCTTGTAGACTTACTGTGTATTTCACATTGTAAGTTTACTGATAGATAATTGCAGTTGATTGACAGTCAGAACACAGGGTAATTGATAATTCTTTATAGATTTGTGTTAGTGTATTTTTGATCAGATTTGTAAAGAAGGAGAGCGAAAGCTAGAGAGGAAGCTAGGCACCACTTATGGGGCACATTAGAAAATTGCCAGTGATAAAAATTGAAAATAAGATGTCACACTGTACAAATGAGATTACGTTTACAATGTGCCCTGGAACCTGCACACTGGGGGATGCAGAACCAGTCACGGCAAAACAAGGCACAATCATCTGATTTGTCTTAGCGCTTGATCTTCTGGTGGTGTTCTTTCTGCCTCTGTTTTTCATGCATGGAATGCAAAACAGTTTACAAAGTGCTTTAAGCACAAGTTAATCAGTCGTAGACAACCTCTGAAGTGAGTCAACATAGTGTTTGAAGTCAAAGCTGCATCTTATTAGACGTTACTTATAGTCATCAGTACTGATTTCATATACAGAAAAATTAAGTGAACCATTGTCAATTTCCTGATTTTCTGCTTAAATTGGTCATGAACGGTGATCAGGGCCCGTATTTAGAAAACATCTTAATGCTAAAAGTAGCTCCTAACTTGGCAATTTAGGGAAAGATCTTTAAAATAATGGACTCCTATTTTTTTGCACTAAGGGTATTTCACAAAGCGTTTTAGTGCTCAATCTATGAAATGCTAGAAGTAGTGAAGAAGACTCCTAAGTCAACAAGACCAACTCACAACAATCCTAAAATGGCTGTAACACTGGCAGTTTGCCTTGAAATGTAAACATTTTAGAAAGATTTCATGACAATGGGTCTCATTCATGGAACATTCATAATTCAGTAATTTGCGGGTAAAACAGACCTTCCTGAAAACTTTCGTCAGATTTCATAGTAAAATGTATGTATGTTAATTACTTCCAATCATTCATCATGCACAATTAGCATAATCCCCACCTATGAATTACAGCTACTCAAATTACTGAAAACGACCATCTGGGCCGGCTGGACACGGCTGGGGACCGGCTGAAAGGCTGGCTGGATCACGGACTGGAAGGCCGGCTGAGTCACTGGCTGGATAGGGCTGGACGCCGGCTGGAAGGCCGGCTGCTGGGCCCGGCTGGACGCCAGCTGGAAGACCGGCTGGGCTGGCTGGGACGGACCCCGCGCCCCTCTCCGTTGCCTCTTCTTCAGTCGAGCCACCCGTCTGGGGGTCGCCTGGAGAAAGGTGACAAAGGGCGCGGCTGGCTCAGGGCTTGGAGGTCTTCAAAGACGATCCCCAAGAGTCTCTCCTTCCCCGCTTGCCACCGAGGCTGGCCGGGGGTGGATAGGCTATAGGGGGTGAGGAGGACAGCTTGGCGACGCCCATAACCCCGATCTGCAGGGAACGACCCTCAGGGATCGCGACCAGCGGAGATGGGTGGACGGGTTGAGCTGAGACCCTGGACTCCGATAGATCCACGGCATACTGCCACATGGTATCAAAGTCCAGTGGTCTCAGCGACCTCATCTCCACACGCGAGAGTGGTTCCCTGAGACCGGCATTGAAGAGCGTCGTCCGCTCCTCCTCTCCAAACACCATCTCCTCTGTGACTTCCAGGAACTGGCCCGCATAATCGTCCAAGTCCCCCGTTCCCCTGGCGACTGCCGCAGAGGAGACGAGCCTGGTGGGACCGCAAAGTGTCCATTCTGCCTGCTGAGTTCAGTCGGGCTCGTTCGTTATGTCACGGTTGGGTGGGGGGCCCAGATGCAGGCAGCGGTACAGGGTAATAAACAAAACTTTTAATAATAACAAACAAAAACCCACGATGGGGGAAAAAAACAGAATATATCATATAAAAACAAAACAGGACAGGCAGACGAAATAAAACTAAATTATCAAGCAATAACAAGACTAGACAACGAACATACGTCGAGGTAATCCAAAAGGGTATCCACAAGACCAGGTAAGGAGAAGACGAAATACATGGACACCATACAAAACGAACGAGGCCAGGACAATAGACACGAGGGCATTTTATAGGGGGACTAACAAAGGATAATTAACAGGGAACAGGTGTCGGGGATGGAACACTGATGGAGTGCTAAACGAGGAACGAGAGGGCGGGAACAGAGACGCGACCAGAGAGAGCATGTGGAAAGCCAAGTGGGCCAAAATGCTTCTCTCCACATTAAACAAGGGATCCTGCAGTGAATTCTGCCACAAGATCAATAAAGACATGACAAGATGAGGCAGAATCATGACACTGGTGGCACCTGAGAACGCTTTGTGCATTGGTTGCTGTGATCTAGGATACAGTTCGCCTATTTGTTACTAGTTTCTTATTTGGAAGAATATTACTTAATATGAAAATGCAGTAACCAGTAATATGAACGTTTCCATTGTTGTGTATGATGGTTGGTCAATGTAGTGTTCGTCCCGCCTCTTCTTCACTGTGATTGGACGGCTGTGTAAAAAAGCACAGTGACGAGCTCTGCGTTTTACCCAAAGTTAAAAAGTAACAAATTATAAAAGACAGGGCAAAATAACTTGTGAAATATCATTATGATGCATAGTGCATCAAAATGCAGTGCCATCAGTTTGTCTAAAAGAATACAGAACAGGCTGTTCCCTTTCTGTCGGTCTCTCGACGTTGTCTCGAACCGACAGAATGGGGTTTGTCTTGAGAACCTATCATCTTCTGAGTATTTAGAAAAGGCCAATGAAAATTGGTGAATGAAATTTGCATGCCGGGCTCCTCCCCAGATGTCCGGGTATAAGAGGGAAGCCGGCGTGCTTATTCATTCACCTTTTGTTCTTCAGAGCCTACACATCTGATGAGCTTCTCTACGATCTTGGTGATCATTCTTTCTGCTGGAATCTACGACGTGGACAGCGGACGGTCCCTTCCTGCAGTGACTCTCCCCTGGGCGTCTCGGCAGTTCCGGAGGTGTTCGAGCAAATTTCCTTTCTAAAAGAGCAAATTTCTCCAGCGTGGCGTGTCCCGCTGTTCTCATGGGTGCAACACACTCATCGAGGAGGGGGACGGACACGATGCCTGCTTCCAGTACGCTGGGGCAGACGTTGTGGATACGGGCAGACGGGCGGGCGGTGATGATTCAGATGTTGCGTCACGGGTGGCTGTGTTCCCACGGGACTCAGCCACCACCTCGTTTGCTCCCCGTTCCGTGGCGGCAGGACTATGGCCCTGCCGTCTGCTACGGCAAGCAGCGAGGGTGATATGAGGATTACTGTGAGCGAAAATCCGCCTGCCACTGGCTCACGGACCGTTCACACCTCGTCTCGCTCGTCTGACCATTCCCCCAGAAGACGGTCCGCCGTCTTATTCCTCAATCACGTATTCGGACACGATGCGTGATGATGAGATGTCTCTTGCAGCATCGGGGGGTGACGTACTGCCATCCGACTCCGACGATTCCTCGGGCTCCCTCCCCCGGGGGGTCGAGCCCAGGAAGAAGCGGACGTCAAAATGTCAGCCATGCTTTCCCTGGCCGCCGTGAGTGTTGGGTTGCAGTGCCCGCACTGCCTTTCCTGGCGATCGCGGCTGGCTACATGGCGCCTCGGGTTTGAGCGCGGCTCCAAGCCGCGCCCGCCCCCAGTGCCGTGTTTACCAGAAGTGCATGAGGAACTTAGTAAGACCTGGAAACGCCCCCTTTCCGGCACGTTTCACGTCAAACAAAGTTCTGTCACCCTCTCTTCCCTCGAGGTTGGGACAGCTGGAGGATACGTCGATGTCCCCCAGGTGGAGTATGCCGCCGCGGTGCCCTCGTGCCCATAGGCGGCGGGACCTGGGGATGGGGCTCGACCTAGACTCCCATCCAAAGCATGTGGGGTCTCGGCATCTCTGGTGTCGAGAGCTTACATTGCGGCGGACCAAGCTGCCTCCTCTCTCCACGCTATGGCTCCTGCCAGACCAGGGTGTTGAGAGAGCTCCACGAGGGTAAGACCGACCCAGCGCTTATGCAGGAACTCCGTGCCGCCACCGACCTTGCTCTACGGGCGACCAAGGTGACCACGCGGGTCCTGGGTCGGACGATGTCCACACTTGTGGTCCATGAGAAACTCCTCTGGCCGATCCTTGCGCAGATGAGTAACGCCGAGAAGGTCCGCTTTCTCGACGCACCCGTCACGCAAGGGGGGGCTGGTTGGTGTTACTGTCGAGCTGCAGCGGCCCCTCTCACCCCCTGCCCATCGGGGGCGCGGGCCCCGCACGCGGCCTCCCACGGAGGGTTCTCGACAGTAAAGAAGCAGTCCTCCGTGCCGCGACTCGGCCGTCGAGTCCCGTGCATTGTTTGCTTCCCAGCAGCCCTGGTCCTCTTCGACGCCCTCCAGCTCTGGCGCCCCCCACTCAGGCGGCCCCCCCTGGAGGACACAGCAAAGAGGAGACCATCGCCCCATCAGCAGCCGCGGCGAAGCGGCCCTCATGGGAAGACCTCAAGGGGATCGAGGCTACCATTGGGCCCGACCCCAGCCACATCGCTGGGAAGTCGGATAGGGACGGATCCTGCCCCATCTCTCCATCTGCTGGCCCCCTCCGTGGGGCTAGCGACCACTTACTCTCAAAAAAGGAGAGTTTCCTCTCTCTCTGGGTTACCACAGCCGCTCTCACCCTCTGCACGATGGTGAACGGCAAACTCGACGTTGCGTCATGGCGAAGCGCAATGTCGAGTATAAACACCAGCCCTCAGCACTCTCAGTCAGACAGTGCGTTGAGCTGCGCAGTCGCCAGGCAGGAAAAACAGCAGAGCCAATCTCCTCCCCGAGGGACCTCCCCCGGAAAGGAATCCGTACTGCTAGCCATCGAACCAACCCCCGGGATGACGATGAAAAGATCGTACCTTTAGTCCCCGTCTCATTCTGGGAGCCTGTCCGGCTTCCCAGACTGCCAGGCTGGCTAGGGAAGACGATCCGTCTCGGCTACGCGATCCAGTCACGTCACGCCCATCAAGTTTCAGGGCATCCGATATACCTCAGTCAGAGGCTAGGATGTTCCCGTACTTCGGGCCGAGGTCGCCACCCTTCTGGTGAAGGGAGTGATCGAGCCCGTCTCACCAGCCGAGATGTTCAACGGGTTTTACAGCCTGTACTTCATTGTCCCCAAGAAAGGCGGGGGGTTGCGCCCTATCTTGGGTCTGTGTGTTCTGAACAGGCACCTACACAATAGCTGCCTTTCAGGTTGATCACGCAGAAGCGCATCCTGACGTCCGTCAGGTGTCAAGACTGGTTCATGGCAATTGACCTGAAGGACGCGTACTTCATGTCTCGATCCTCCCTCGACATTGGCCGTTCCGACGGTTCGCATTCGAGGGACGGGCATAACAGTACAGGGTCCTCCCCTTCGGTCTGTCCCTGTCTCCACGATTCTTTACGAAGGTCGTGGAAACCGCCCTCCTTCCCCTCAGGGAAGGTCCTAAACTATCTCGATGACTGGCTCAGTTTGGCGCACTCTTGAGATCTGTTGTGTACACACAGGGACCTGGTGCTCCGGCACCTAGATCGGTGGGGCTACAGGTCAACTGAGAAGCCTCTTTCTCGGTAGAGAAGTCGACTCTGTCCTCATGAGCGGCCCTGCTCACCCCCTGCGGGGGGCGCGAGATCCGCGACGAGGAAGCCCGCACCCACGCGGCCTCCCAGAGGCAGTGCGACTGACTACAGAGCGCGCCCGATCAGTGTTGAACTGCCTGAAGCTTTCACACAGTCAGCGGTCCCCCTGAAACAATTTCAGAGGCTCCTGGGATACATGGCATCCTCGGTGGGGGTGGTCCCCCTCGGGTCGATGCACATACGACCGCTCCAACACTGGCTACAGAGTCAAGTTCCTTGGAGAGCGTGGCACACCGGCAGCAGGCGTATGGTCACACGCTTCTCTGCCAACACACCCTAACCCCCTGGTCTCCATGACCTCCTTGGGGTTGGGGTGCCGTGTGCAACAAGCAAGCAGTGTCGGGGCGGTTGACGGGCCCCCGCCTGCATTGGCATTTCAATTGCCAATGAAGAGTTGTTGGTTGTGCTACTTGCATTGAGGAGGCTACTACCTCTCGTTCATGGCAAGCACGTGCTGGTCCGGTCGGACAGCACAGCTGCTGTGGCGTATATCATTGGATTCGCTCACGGCAGCTAACATGACTCGCCCAGCGCCTCCTCCTCTGGAGTCAGCAGGTGATCATTTCCCTTCGAGCCACACACATCCCAGGCATCCTGAACCAGACAGCTGATGCGCTCTCTCATCAGTCGACGCCTCGTGGAGAGTGGCGACTCCATGCCCGCACAGCCGGTTCATTTGGGAGATGTTTGGCCAGGCACAGGTGGAGACACAACACGTGCTGTCCTCTGCAGCAGTCGTGAGAGGTCTCAGGCTCCTCAGAACTAAGGTGAATGAATGAGGCACGCCGTCTCCCTTTTATACCCGGATATCCGGGGGCGGAGTCCGGCATGCAAATTTCATTCGCCAATTTTCATTGGCCTTTTCTAAGAAGTCGGAAGCGATTGGTTCTCAGGGACGAACCCCATCTGTCGGTTCGACACAACGTCTCGTTCCCTCCATCAGGGAACCGATGTTACAAACGTAACCGGGACGTTATTTAGGCCGAGAGGGCTCTATTAGCTGTTTTTGAGACCAGAAGCGAGTGACAGGTTTATTGGAATCGTCTATGAAGAGAGGTTCAAAGAGGGATTTAGCCTGTGTGCGTGGCGGTGGAGGTAAGAAAGATTAATTTGGTAGGTTTGGATTGGGGACGGGAGTTTGAAGATCTAAACAAAATGGCCCATTTTGCCTGGTCTGTCTTGCTTTGTTTAATTAGGTAGGATGTGGTTTTACTATCAAGAACAGATAGATCTGAAATGGTGGGGTGGACTTTTGGGTCGAATTTGGAGGCGGTAGTGAGTTGTGAACATCTAAGGAAACCAAAAAAGGCTCGGATGAACATGGCGTCAAGTGTGCAGGCGGTGTTGATAGGTAGATAGCTTGTGCGAAGGGTTTGGATGCATTTGGTAAAAATGTCCAGCGTTATTGATTGTCTGGCATCGGGAGGGGGGGTGGTTTGGGTTCGTCGGATTCCTCTGATCAGGAGGGAAGTTTGGGAATTATTTATTTCGGGGGATGGATTTCCGAGAATATGTTTATGGAAGAATTGGATGCTGCTTAGGTAAACTTCGATGGATCCGACTTGAAGGGCTTTAAACACTTTGAGATATAAAATGAATGAGGATATTGAAATGAGGTAAAAATCTGGAAAAGGTAGGTTATGGGCAAGGTGGAATGCTTTAAAGCACCTCCACGCTGTCACATATGATTGGAGGGTTCTGGGGGAAACTGCTTGGAGGATGGTGTCGAGCGAAGTTTCAAGGAGAGGTTTAATTGGGTGGTTCATGGGAACATTAGTTCGGAATAGTGAGGTACTTGAGTTGGAAATTGGTCCGCCTCTGGAGCAAACGTCTTGAATTTATGAAAAAAAAAAAATGAGAAAGATAGTCAACGATTTGATTTTCTGAACCGGGAATATGTTTGGCGACCATGATAAATATATAGCAAACTGAGATCCAGATGAGACGTCTTAAAAGGGGCGTCAGGGCAGGTGAATGAGAGCGGCCATTATTGAACACTGTACTGTTGCTTCGTTGTTGCAATGCTCTAAAATACTGTTAGTGGTCCATTCTTTCCCCCACAGAAAAGCTGCTATATGACGGGTTAAAGCTCGAACAGCGCTGAGGACTGTGGAAAGTCCTGCAGCTGGGGGGGACTTGGGGATGCAAACCAGTTTCCTTGATAAAACCCGACTGTGGGAGCTGCGTCTGTGAAAAGTTGGATTTCGATGGGGGGTACGATTGGCGGTGGAGGCAGCCTCATGTTTGAATAGGCCCCTGGGGCTTGAGGGGAATGAGAGTAAAAGGGGGGGAAAGAAGATGTGTGAGCCAGCGCTGGAGGCTGAGGCAGCCTCACGCTTGCATCGGCTGCTGTAGTAGAGTGCCACGGTAAAGGGGAGGGGTTTGAGAAAGAAGGAAGCAGCTGTTGGAGTGCATGTGAAGCTTGGCCTGCTAGCAGAGGCAGTCTCACGCTAGCTTCTGCTAGAGGAGCTGAAGGTCACTAAGAAGGAAAAGGGGAAGATAGAGAAGGGAGATGAGTCTGATGTGCTGAGAAAGGGCGGGCAAGCCCAGCTGCATGCAGAGCTGCATCGACGAGAGCCATGGTGCTGGGCTGAGCCGAATCTGAAGGGGAGTGGGGCCTTGCGGTGAGATGAGGGGATCGTCTGAAGCTCACTGACGGCTTGGCGTGGCAACCTGAAGCTTGGATAGTGCCGGATCTCGTGTGGGAAAGAGGAGGAGTGGAGCATAGCAAGCTTGCAGTCTTGCGAGCTTTGCTCATTTTGCTGGTCACCTTTAGAGGTGGTGATTTGGGCAAGAGGTTAGCTGATTGCGTGCTAACGTAACAAGTGTACAGTTCCTCTTTGCTCAATCGCCCCGAGAACTGCACGTCGTTATTTATCAGTGCTTTCCTCAAGCCCGCGACTGTCCACTTCTGGATGAGGGAAACCATTGACCCTGTCGAGCGGTAGGATGAAGCCAGAGAAGCTGAAAGCCTTGTCGATGGGGGTGAGACTGGGCTTCGCCGTGTTGGCATGTGTGTGGTTCGGCAGATTCAGCTACGGCCGCGGGATGAGGCCTGGGGCTTGGTGTTGGAGGCTGACTGTGAGGGAGTAGTCCTGGGGTCGGTGGATTGGGGCGGATTATTCGCAGAGAGACCTGGCTCGTCGTGGGACTGGGAAGACTGTGTCAGACATGCTTAGGCAAAGGAGAGAACCAAATGCTTGAAAGCTGTCAAAGAACGGAGTTAAGTAATGCAAATTTACACCCCTTGGTTAATTGGTTACATGTGTGCTCTACCCATGCAATCGGGTTGATTATCTGGCGTGTTCCTGCCGAACTTTCTTTATAAAACATCATTAATTGGTTGCAGTGCTAACTCACTTTTAGAAGAAAACGTCACATGCATAAACATTTAATTTATCTCTCTAATTTATAAACACAACCCCAACAGACATGTTTCACACTGTGATGTGATGCAAACAACCCCCCGGCAGGCAGGATGTCAGGTCATCAGGATGAAAACACCTTTTTTTGCAGGGTGTAGTGGGGTACAGATAAACAGCGACAGGGGTACAACAACAGGTCATAAAACATAACTACCAACAAGACTGACAGGCCATAAAAACACAGCCTAATTTGATTGACATGACTTGCCTGGAAGAGTGAGGGCTATGACACTTTGATAAGAATGCTGAACCCAAAGTCTCAAACACACATTTGCTAGATAAAAGTCACAAAACAAGGAAACAACTTACTCCCAGAAGAAACATCCCATAAACATTTACTTTATCTCACTCTAATTTACAAACGCAACCGTCTTTAACACAATGTAGCCTATAGTAGAAAATCAGCCAGGCTGAAAGCACAGTTTTTGATTAGGGTGTGGGGGTGGTGTGTAGGTAGGTGGCCTACTGTAGGAAGGGGGGACAGATGATGCCCAACAAACAGTCATAAAACATAAATGTCAACAAGATTGACAGGCCATTAAAGAAGCATTTGATTGACAGGTTGACAGGCCTTTGACAGGGGGTCATAAATCAATAAAAATTGAAAGTATGCAAAAAAGTATGTGAACCTTTTGGAATTTCATTGTTTTCTGAATAAATTTGTCATAAAATGTGATCAGATCTTCATCTAAGTCAAGGGTATTGATAAACATAATGTGTCTAAAAATAATAACACAAAAACAATCTGATCTTTCATGTCTTTATTGAACACACTCATTCAACATTCAAAATGGCAGTGGAAAAAGTAAGTGAACACTTAGAATTAATAACTGGTTGACCCCCCTTGGCAGCAATAACCTCAACCAGGTCCTTCCTGTAGCTGTGTTTCAGACCTGCACATCATTGAGGAGAAATTTTAGCCCATTCTTCTTGGCAGAACTGCTTTAGCTCTATCACATTTTTTGGACGTCTCATGTGTATGGCCCTCTTCAAGTCAATCCATAGCATCTCTATTGGGTTGAGGTCTGGGCTCTGACTTGGCCACTCCAAAAGGCGGATTTTGTTTTTCTGAAGCCATTCTGTTGTGGACAACTGACGTACAGACATTCTCACATTATCCTGAAGAATTGTCTGATATACTTAGGAATTCATCTTCCCCGCAATGATTCCAAGATGGCCAGGCCCTGATGCAGCAAAGCAGGCCCAAATCATGATGTTTCCTCCACCATACTTTACAGTTGGGATGATGTTTTCATGATGATATGCCGTGCCCTTTCTACGCCAGATGTAGTGCTGTGTTTTTTCAAAATAGTTCAATCTTAGCTTCATCAGTCAACAAAACATTTTGCCAATACCGCTGTGGAGTGTCAGTGTGCTCTTTTGCAAACTTCAGGCATGCAGCAATGTTCTTTTTAATAAGCAGTGGCTTCCTTCGAGGTGTCCTGCAGTGGATATCCTGCTTGTTCAGTGTTTTATGTATTGTAGACTCATGAACAGAGATGTAACCAAGTTCCAATGATGCCTTCAAATCTTTGGCTGTCATTCGGGGTTGTTTCTTTACCTCATTGACGAGTCTTTGTTGTGCTCTTGGTGTCAATTTGACTGGGCACCCACTTCTTGGTAGAGTAGCAACAGTCCCAAAGTGTCTCCATTTGTAGATTGTTTGCCTAACTGTAGACTGGTGAATTTCTCAAGTCTTTGGAATAACTTTGTAACCCTTGCATTCAATTCAATTCAATTCAATTTATATAGCGCTTTTCACAATGTGCATTGTTCCAAAGCAGCTTTACAGGAGCAAATAAGAAAAACACAGAAAGGTAAAACACAGCACAGTGCATGGTGTTTATAGACCAAGCAAGATCATTATAATAAATAATATCTAATAAATAAATGCATAAATAAATGCAGTCTCCCAGTGAGCAAGCCAACACTGCACTGCTCTGCTCTGCTGTGGCGAGGAACCCAAACTCCAATGATGAATAATGGAGAGAAAAAAAAAACTCGGGAGAAACCAGGCTCAGCCGGGAGGGCCAGATCTCCAGACCGAGCAACGTCCACGAAGAACAGGGAGAGCCCACGAGCCGCGACCCAGGAAGCCCCACCCGCCGAAACCGTGCAGGTCCAACCCGGTCCCATTCCGCGATCAACAACAGACAACAGAGGAACAACCAGGGAAAAGTAGTAATGGCATAATTAACTTTATTCCTCTGTTGTCCGACATCGACAACAAAACAAGACCAACCAGACCAGACCCACACAGTCCCAACAAATGAAACGCCCCGAACCACAACCAACAAGCCCCCCCACTCCCTACAACACCCACCCAGCTACCTCCAATCAAAGTCACTGAGTGCAGCCATAACTTCAAACTGCTGTCATGTGATGTAAGTTTAGCATTAAATACCAAGTATTGTAAATTTAGCATTTATGTGACAGGTAGTCCGTCTTTGCTCTCGGTTGGGGATGGAATTGTTTGAGCTGGGCCGGCCAGATGGTCGCCTTTTTCTTGGGTGGTGATGGAATTGCCTTGGATGGAGCTGGGATGGTCAGTCAGTCCTCAGGTTCTCGCAGGAGGATGGTACGGGATTTTCCGATGTAGCTGGCGTAATCTCTAGTTGTGGATGGGCATATGACGTTCATCTGGGCCTGGCGGAATCT
Organism: Triplophysa rosa; assembly: GCF_024868665.1. NCBI lineage: Eukaryota > Metazoa > Chordata > Actinopteri > Cypriniformes > Nemacheilidae > Triplophysa > Triplophysa rosa. The sequence goes on from NW_026634774.1 coordinate 78,271, forward strand.
CTCCCTACCTCGGGATGGGCATCCCGAGGCGAGGGCAGAAACAGAAAGAGAATAATTAGCGTAGCTGCTGTTCATTAGCTATGTATTAGTGAATGCTTGGCTGAAAAGATGTGTCTTTAATCTAGTTTTAAATTGGGAGAGTGTGTCTGACCCTCGAATAGTATCGGGGAGGCTATTCCAGAGTTTAGGTGCTACGTATGAGAAAGCTCTACCCCCTTTGGTGGATTTAGTTATTCTAGATGTTATCAAAAGTCTGGAGTTTTGATATCTTAGAGAGCGAGATGGGTTGTAGTGTGGTAGAAGCTCTGTTATGTAGGTAGGGGTTAAACCGTTTAAGGCTTTATAAGTAATTAAAAGAACTTTAAAGTCAATACGATACTTAATGGGTAACCAGTGAAGGGTTGATAACATTGGGGTTATGTGATCGTATTTTCTGGACCTGGTTAGAACTCTGGCAGCTGCATTCTGAACTAACTGTAGTTTGTTTATTGATGCTGCAGGACAACCACTAAGCAGTGCATTACAGTAGTCAAGTCTTGAGGTCACAAATGCATGAATAAGCTTCTCTGCGTCAGCCACACATGAAATATTTCGCAATTTGGCAACATTTCTAAGGTGGAAGAAGGCTGTTTTTGTGACATTTGAGATGTGATTTTTAAATGACAGGTTGCTGTCTAATATAACGCCAAGGTCTTTAACTGTATTTGTTGGAGTAACAGTGCAGCCTTCAATTTGCAGGTCATAATCCGGAATATTCTGCTCACGTGTCTTTGGTCCGATAAGTAATATTTTTGTTTTATTAGAATTTAAAAGAAGGAAATTACAAGTCATCCAATGCTTTATATCGTCGATGCACTCTGCCAATTTGGATAGTTGGAAGGAATCATCTGGTCTTGATGAGATATATAGCTGAGTATCATCTGCATAACAGTGGAAGCTAATTCCTTGTTTTCTAATAATGTTTCCAAGGGGCAGCATGTATATGGAGAATAGCAAGGGTCCTAAAACCAATCCCTGAGGTAATCCATAATTTACTTGTGTTAGATTTGATGATTCCCCATTTAAATGGACAAATTGATGTCTGTCTGATAAGTAAGATCTGAACCATTGTAGTGCCTGTCCCTGAATACCGGTATAATTGTGTAAGCGATCTAGAAGTATTTTATGGTCTACAGTATCGAACGCAGCACTAAGGTCAAGCAGGATTAGGAGTGAGATGTTACCTTTATCTGATGCTATAAGCAGGTCGTTTGTAATTTTAACGAGCGCAGTTTCAGTACTATGATGCGGTCTAAAGCCTGACTGGAATTTTTCTTGTATGTCATTATTTTGTAAGAAAGAGCACAACTGAGTGGACACTACTTTTTCTAGTATTTTAGACAGGAAAGGGAGATTTGAAATCGGTCTATAGTTTCCTAGTTCTTTGGGGTCTAAGTTTGGTTTCTTGATAAGAGGCTTAATGACGGCCAGTTTAAAGGCTCCTGGGACATGGCCTAGATTAATTGACGAGTTGATAATGTTATAAATGGGCTCAATTGCAACGGGTAATAATTCTTTTAATAATTTAGTTGGTATGGGGTCTAATAAGCAAGTTGTAGGTTTAGATGTTGCAATAAGTTTAATTAAATCTTCCTGTTTTATAGGTGAGAAACACTGTAGCCTTTCTTTTGGGGCGATGGTTGGTACTAATTTATAGGACAGACTTGGAGGTTGAGTTTTTACTATTTTGTCTCGTATGTTTTCGATTTTCTCTGTAAAAAAAATTCATGAAATCATTGCTACCAAGGTGCGGTGGAATACCCAGGTCAGGTGAAGTCTGTTTATTTGTTAGTTTAGCAACTGTACTAAATAAAAACCTTGGATTGTTTTTGTTAGTTTCTATGAGGTTACGGAGGTGCTCAGCCTTTGCTGCTTTTAGTGCCTTTTTATAACAGTTCGCACTCTCTTTCCACGCAATTTTAAAGACCTCTAATTGGGTTTGTTTCCATTTGTGCTCCAGTTTACGTGTTTCTCTTTTAAGGGCGCGAGTGGTGCTATTGTACCATGGTGCTGCGTTTTTCTCATTAATCTTTTTTGACTTCATAGGTGCGACAGCTTCTAATGTATTAGAGAAAATAGTTCCCAATTTGCTGGTCATGTTATCGAGCGATTCTGTATTTATTGGTATGGTTATTAAAGGAGTCAGATCTGGCAAGCTCTTTGCGAAACTATCTTTAGTAGTCGAGGTAATTGTTCTACCCTGTCGATAACGAGTTAAACGGCTGATTTCTGCAGTGCGCAGTGTACATGTTATAAGATAGTGATCAGTGACATTGTCGCTTTGAGGTATAATATCTATATTGGCTAGATCGGCTCCGTGAGATATAATCAAGTCTAGTGTATGATTAAATCGATGAGTGGGTCCATTGATGTGTTGTGTTACTCCAAAAGAGTGTAATAGCTCTGTAAACGCCACTGCTAATGCATCGTTAGCACTATCTACGTGGATATTAAAGTCTCTGACAATTAGTACTTTATCAACGTTAACCAATAGGTCCGATAGGAAGTCCGCAAACTCTTTCAGAAAATCAGTGTAGGGACCAGGGGTCTATACACCGTAGCCAACGTACAAGAAAGCAATGATTTTTTTACTGTCAATTGGAACAATTATGTTCAACGCAAGCACTTCAAATGATTTAAATTTATGCTCCGTTCTCTGAGTTACAGTAAGAAAGTCTCTAAAGATTGTTGCGACACCGCCACCTCGACCAACCGGACGTGGCTCATGCATATAACAGTAGCTTGGTTGTGTACACTCATTTAGACCGTAATAATCATTTGGTTTAAGCCATGTTTCGGTAAGGCAAAGTATATCAAAACTGTTTTCTGTGATCATTTCATTTACAATAACTGCTTTTGAATTTAGTGATCTAATATTAAGTAGGCCGAACTTTATGAGTTTGTTTTGGTCGATTATTACATTGTCCTCAGGTTTAATCACGATTCGATTTTTTCTCTGAGATTTGGCTATTTTGTTATTTTGTAGTATTATTCGGGGGACAGACACAGTCTCTATGCATTTGGAAGCAGTAACATTTCTAACAGATGAGTGGGAGGAACACAGACTATGGTTGAAGTTTTGACTTACCGCTGGGAGACGTAGTCAAGCGGTGCGTAGCGTCTTTGAGATGTTGTCAGACAGAAGAACCGCTCCGATGCTGCTGGGGTGCAGGCCGTCAGGGCGGAAGAACCTAGGTCGCTCGCAGAACAGATCAAAATTATTAACAAAGAGCAGCTTCTGTTCAATACACCATGCCACAACCATTTATTTAGAGCAAATAGTCTACTGAACTTTTCATTCCCTCGTCGGTAGGTAGGAAGCGGCCCTGATACGATGATCCTCGCCGTGGGCGATGCGTTGCGTAGCGTCTCGATCAGACTCCTGAAGTCCCTCTTCAGGATCTCCGACTGCCTCATCCTGATGTCATTCATCCCCGTTTGCAGCACGACAGCTCTGACGTTAGCATTGTCCTTCAGGATCGCAGGTACCTGCGCAGAGACATCAAGAACACGGGCGCCAGGAAAACAATGAGTGCGCACCTTACCTTTAGTGGAGGAAGTGCGTACGTTCCGGACGATTGAGTCTCCGATGACCACTGCGTTGCATTCCGTCTCGCAGAGGGTTGCAAAGCGGTTCCTGGTCGGGATCTCGAAGACCGGTGGCGGCGGTTGGGTTATCGCTCCAGTCCTGTCTCGTGCCTTTCGCTGTGGGTGTGCCGGTGCAGGAGTGAAGTTCATTTTTGCTGACCGTGTTCTCGAAGCCTGGGCTCTGTGCAGAGAAACACGCGGAGTAGAAGTGGAAGGAGTATTAAAATTGCGATGAAAACTTACCGCGGATTTGCGAGCGTCAGCTCTGGATGTTTCCAGCGCCGTTTTACGTTCTCGCAGCCGTGCCTGCTTCTCTAGTAGATCCTGGATCTGCTTCTCCACAGCCTCCAGTTCCGACTGAAGTGCGATCGTTTCCTCATCTGCACTCAGAGGTACAAACACATCTGAAACATTAGCCATTAGTGATGTAATAATGAGAACAGTGTGTTAAGCAGTGAGCAGGCAGGCTGGGAATGCTAACAGCCTGAGGCTAATAGCGAGTGATCCTATAAAAATAAATTATCTGTGCGTTTAAGGATGATTTTTGGTATGGGATATACTTAAGGATTTGTTTTACCCTTGGTGAATAACAATTTAAAACACAAGTCTTAAGATATAACAAGAATAAACGATGTATTAAGAATAAGTTTGAAAGAGCTCCGACTCAAACCTCTCTCAGCAAACAGGAAGTGACGTCCAAACCATTCCCTGCATGCCTTATGTAAATCAACAATTCTTGATCATAGATCCTCTGAAAGCTCTTTTTGGCGAGGCATGGCTCACATAAGCAAGTTTTTCTTGTGCAGAGCAAACTCCAAAAGTTTGAGGGGGTTTTATCAGTCAAAGTAGCTGTAGTCCACACCTCCAAACTTATTATCTTAACGAGACTCCAGGTGTGCTAAAACCTGACTCCAATTAGCTTTTTTGAGGTCATTAACTCAAGGGTTTACATACTTTTTCCACAAGCACTACAATGTTTTTTTGGTTGTTCTCAATATAGACATGAAAGATAAAAAAAAAATGTTGTGTTATTATTTTAGACACATTTTATTTGTCAATACCCTTGACTTAGATGAAGATCAGATCACGTTATGACAAATTTATTCAGAAAATCCTGAAATTCCAAAAGGTTCACATACTTTTTCTTGCCACTGTAGTATATGCTTATACTACTTATGTGTTCAGATGACATGTTTCAGATATATTATTTGTAGGACATAAGGTAGGCGGTATTTTCCATGTTATTTAGAGTTTTTGTCTACATCAGGCGTGACGCGATATCAAACGATACTATTGATTCTATATTAGTGATATTTTTAAACATTTCGCGTTGTATCTGGTATAGACACGTTCCCATGTTACTGTCAAGTTGAAGTACAGATGTGCTCTGATGTGGTGTGAGCAGTCAGTTATTAAGCAAAGAGCTCAGATTCATCCGCACAGAGCAGCAGTCCCCACGTAAAGAAAATAACTCTGCATATAGCTGACATTTTAAGTTTCAAACTGAGATGGCGACAAAGAGGCCAAAGATAAGGACTGCAGCTTTAAGCCAAGACGCTCTCTGTGCTGGAGGGAGAGATTTCAGTGAATGAGAAATATGAGTCGATTCGTTTACTTAAAAGATTTGTTCAAAAATAATGATTTGTTCATGAACGTAACATCACTATAGTGCACAAAACTTTGCGCGGCCAACCTTTGACGGAGTACATCTGGGGTATGCAAAAATTTTGATTTTACATAGTTTTTTATACTAAAATATAATATATTTTAACAATATTTCGTTATTGTAGTTCCCTTTCTGTCGGTCTCTTGACGTTGTGTCGAACCGACAGATGGGTTTCGCCCTTGAGAACCTATCGCTTCCGACTATTTTAGAAAAGGCCAATGAAATTGGTATAAAAGGGAGACGACGTGCTGCATTCATGCACCTTTTTGTTCTTCGGAGCTTTCACACATGATCGACTTCGAGACATCAAACTCTAAGCCGAATTACTGCTGGAATCTTACGATGTGGTGCAGTGGACTGGCCCTTCCTGCGGCGACACCCCTGTGCGTCTCGGCAGTTCCAGAAGTGTTCAAGTTTTTTCACTAAAAGAGCAAATTTTCCAGCGTTGCATGTCCCGCTGTTGTCCTGGGTGCAACACACTCATCAAGGAGGGGGACGGATACGATGTCTGCTTCCAGCACGCTGGGGCAGCCTTTGTGGGTTTGTCCTGCCCATGCTGCGGGCGGTTGACGATTCAGACATTGCGTTCATGGGTGGCTGTGTTCCCACGGACTCAGCCACCACCTTGGCTGCTTCCTGTTCCGTGACAGCAGTGGTTACGGCGAGCAGCGAGGGTGATATGAGGATTACTGTGAACCTAATCCGTCAGCCACTGGCTCGCAGACCGTTCGCACCTCGTCTTGCTCGTCTGACCGTTCCCCAAGAGACGGTCCCACCGTCTTGTTCCTCAACCACGTATTCGGAAATGGTGCGTGATGTTGATGATGAGATGTCCCTTGCAGCATCGGAGGGTGACTCCGACGATTCCTCGGAGCTCACTCCCTCGGGGGGTCGAGCCCAGGAAGAAGCGGACATTGAAATGTCATCCATGCTTTCCCGGGCCGCCGGCATTGGGTTGCAGTGCACTGCACTGCCTCTCCCAACACTCGCGGCTGGATACATGGTACCTCGGGTTTGAGCGCGGCTCCAAGCTGCGCTCGCCCCCAGTGCCGTGTTTTCCCGGAAATGCATGAGGAACTTAGTAAGGACCTGGATTGCCCCCTTTCGGCGCGTGCACGTCAAACTATTTCTGTCGCCCTTTCTTCCCTCGATGGTGGGGCAGGTAGAAGATACGTTGATGTCCCCAAGGTGGAGTGTGCCGTCGCGGTGCACTTGTGCAGCAGACCGCGGCCTCCTGGGGGGCTCGACCTAGACTCCCGTACAAAGCATGTAATTTTCGGCATCTCTGGTGTCGAGAACTTACACTGCTGCGGGCCAAGCTGCCTCCTCTCTCCACGCTATGGCCATCCTGCAGGTCGATCAGGCCAAGGCGTTGAGAGAGCTCCACAAGGGTAAGACCGACCCAGCGCTTATGCAGGAACTCCGCTCCGCCACCGACCTCGCTCTACGTGCAACCAAAGTGACCATGCAGGCCCTGGGTTGGGCAATGTCCACACTTGTGGTCCTGGAGAGACACCTCTGGCTGAACCTTGCACAGATGAATGATGCCGGGAAAGTCCATTTTCTCGACGCACCCATTTCGCAAAAGGGGGCTGTTCGGTGATACTGTCGAGCCGCAGTTCTCGACAGTAAAAAAGCAGAAAGAGACTATGAAGCATATCATCTCCCGCCGCGATTCGGCCGCCCTCCGGCCCTCGAGATCCCATGCACCGTCTGCTTCCCAGCAGCCCTGGCCGTCGAAGAGGAGACCACCACCCTGTCAGCAGCCGCGGCGGAAGCAGAAGCGGCCCTCATGAGAAGACCCCAGGGAGAATACCATCGGGCCCGACCCCAGCCATTCCATTGCTGGTTGGTCGATCCGGCACGGTTCCTGCCCCATCCCAACAGCCCACTTTCTCAAGAAGAGTTTCCTCTCTCTCTGGGTGTTTATCACAGCCACTCTCACCCTCTACACAATGGTGTTCGGCAACTCGATGTTGCATCACGGCGAGACCCAATGTCGAGGATAATCAGCAGCCCTCAGCACTCTCAGTCGACGGTGCGTTGTGCTACATCATCGCCAGGCAGGAAAGTCAGCAGAGCCAATTCCCCACGGCGAGTGAACCGCACTGCCAGCCGTCAAACCACCCCCGGGAGGTCGATGAAGCAGAACGTACCACTAGCCCCCCCCCTGTCTCGGCCCCTGGGAGCCTGACAAGAGCTTCCCATACCGTCACGGTGGCTACGGGATACGATCTGTCTCGGCTACGCGATCCAACTCCCCAGACGCCTGCCCAAGTTTCGGGGCATCCTCTCAAACCTCAGTCAGAGGCAAGGATGCTCCCGTGCTTCGGGCCGAGGTTGCCACCCCTCTGGAGAAGGAAGCGATCATGCTCGTCCCTCAAGCCGAGATGTTCAACGGGTCTTACAGCCCGTATTTCATCGTCCCCAAAAAGGAGGGGTTGCTAGATCTGCGTACCCTGAACAGGCACCTACTCAAGCTGCCGTTCAGGATGCTCACGCAGAAGTGCATCCTGGCGTCTATCAGATGTCAACATTGTTTCATGGCAATCGACCTGAAGGACGCTTACTTTCATGTCTCAATTCTCCCTCATCATCGCCCGTTCCTACGGTTTGCTTTCGAGGGTCGGGCATATCAGTACAGAGTCCTCCATTTTGGTTTGTCCCTGTCAGCACAAGTCTTCATGAAGATCGTGGAAGCCGCCCTCACTCCCCTCAGGGAGAGAGGTGTGCGGCTAATAAACTATCTCGACGACTGGCTCATCTTGGCACACTCGCGAGATCTGTCATGTACACACAGTGCTTTGGCACCTAGATCGATTGGGACTACAGGTCAACCGAGAAAAGAGCAAGCTCTCCCCTGTGCAGAGCATCCTCTTTCTTGGTATCGAACTCAACTCTGTCTTCATGACAGCGCGACTGACTACAGAGCATGCTCAGTCAGTGTTGAACTGCCTGGAACATTTCAAGCAGTCAGCGGTCCCCCTGAAACAATTTCAGAGGCTCCTGGGACACATGGCATCCTCGGGTTGATGCACATGAGACCGCTCCAACACTGGCCACAGAGTCGAGTTCCCTGGAGAGCATGGCACACCGGCAGCAGGCGGATGGCCGTTACGTCTCTCTACCGACGCACCCTAACCCCTTTGTCTTCAATGACCTTTCTACGGACGGGGTCCCTCTCGGGAAGGTCACGAGGCACGTCGAGGTGACGACAGATGCCTCCCTGCATGGTTGGGGTGCCGTGTGCAATGGGCACTCAGTGTTGGGGCGATGGACAGGCCCCCGCCTGCGCTGGCATATCAACTGCCCAGAGTTGTTGGCTGTGCTACTTGCACTGAAGGGGCTACAACCTCTCGTGCAGGACAAGCACGTGCTGGTTTGGTTGGACAGCACAACTTCCGTAGCGTATATCAACCGCCAGGGTGGCGTTTGCTCACGGCAGTGAACACGACTCACCGGACGCCTCCTCCTGTGGAGTCATCAGGTGATCAGCTCACACATATCCCAGGCGACCTGTCAGTTGACGCTCACACATATCCCAGGTGACTCTCTCGTCAGTTGACGCCTCGCGGAGAGTGGCGACTCCACCCCTGCGCAGTCTAGCTCATTTGGGTGCATTTCGGGTAGGCTCAGATAGACCTGTTCGCCTCCCTGGACACCACCCATTGCCCGCTATGGTACTCCCCATCCGAGGCCCCCCTCGGCATGGATGTTCTAGCGCACAGCTGGCCGCGGGACAAGCGGAAGTACGCCTTCCCCCCAGCGAGCCTCATTGCACAGATCCTGTGCAAGATCAAGGAAGAGGATCATCAAGTGCTACTAGTTGCACCATACTGGCCCAACCGGACTTGGTTCTCAGAGCTAATGCTCTCGACGACAGCTCCCCCTGGCCGATTCCCCTGGCGAAGGACCTGTTTTCTGAGAGGAAGGGCACGTTATGGCATCCCAGGCCAGAACTCTGGAACCCCCATGTCTGGCCCCTGGACGGTACGAGGAGATCCTGAGTGGATGACTTAGGCTAGGGCCCCGGCCACTAGGTGGCTATACGCCCATAAGTGGCGCCTCTTCTCATCCTGGTGCTCTTCTCGAAGAGAAAAGCCCTGGAGTTGCTCGATCGGGAACGTGCTGTCCTTCCAGAGACTCGAGTGTAATCTCTCCCCTTCCACACTGAACGTGTATGTAGACGCCATTTCCGCTCATCACGACCCAGTTCCTGGTAAGTCTGTAGGACAGCACAAACTGATCATTAGGTTCCTAAGGGGCGCGAGAAGGCTACCGCCTCGTCCATGCTCCGTACCCTCTTGCGACCTTGATGTGGTCCTTACGGACCTCAAGAGGGCCCCCTTCGAGCCCCTTGGAGATGCCGCTCTTTCTCACATCACGATGAAGACGGCTCTCCTGATGGCACTCACCTCCAAGATGGTAGAGGACGTACAAGCATTCTCTGTGTTCACAGATTGCCTAGAACTCGGGCCCGGTGATTCTCACGTTATCCTGAGACCCCGGCCCGGCTACATGCCCAAAGTTCCCACCCACTCCCCCTAGAGGCCAGGTGGTGAATTTGCAGGCGCTCCCCCACTGGGGAGGAAGACCCAACCCCATCCATGTTGTGTTCAGTACGTGCATTGCGCCTCTACTTGGACCGCACACAGAGCTTCAGGAGCTCTGAGCAGCTCTTTGTCTGTTTTGGAGTCCAGCAGAAGGGGAGGGCTGTCTCAAAACAGAGATTGGCGCACGGGATCATGGACACTGTCACTATGGCGTACCGGTCCCAAGACCGCCCGTGCCCATTGGTAGTGTGAGCTCACTTCACTCGGAGTATAGCCTCCTCATGGGCACTGGCTCAGGGCGCCTCTCTAGCAGACATTTGCAGAGCTGCGGGTTGTGCTACGCCCAACACCTTTGCGATGTTCTACAGCCTCCGCGTAAATGGGTGTCAGTTCGAGCCTTGCAGGGCATCAGTTAAGACTGGCGGCCGGTAGGGCATATGCCTGCGAAATCACCTTCCCCTTCCTAGGTGGGTCAGCGTGCAATTTTCGCCCCCCCCTTCCTCCCCCACTGGGTGAAGAACAGGCATTTCATCCATCACTAAGCAAGCACCTCCTGCGGGCGGGCTGGGCAGTGCAGCCCTGCTCCTTAGGCCGGGTACCAACTGAGTACTCCTCAGGCTCCTCAGACCAAAGGTGAATGAATGCAGCACGCCGTCTCCCTTTTATACCCGGATATACCCGGGCGGAGTACGTCATGCAAATTTCATTCACCAATTTCATTGGCCTTTTCTAAACTAGTCAGAAGTTGATAGTTTCTCAAGAGCGAACCCCATCTGTCGGCTCGACACAACGTCTCGTTCCCTCCATCAGGGAACTGAGGTTACATCTGTAACCAAGACGTTACATCCATAACCAAGACGTTGTAATGTGTTATATTGTTTAGGCTTTGAAACATTCTTGCATCACAAGCTTGTTATTTATCGTCATGTTAGCACATGGCCTGTCTGAGGTGAGCCGCAAGTAAACTCTGAGGTAAATGTTAAAGCCGTTTTGGTGTGAAGCATCGATCACTTGTAAAACTTTATAATTTTCTAAAATTTAAAATGGAAGCGATCACATCTATCACATGGGTCGGTTGCCCAGAGGGTTGCTGCAGCAGGAATACGGATATAAAATAAATGAATGTAACTTCACAAGTTTGGGAACTTTTGGCTGGCAACCAATCTTTAAAGTCACTAGAAAATACACACACCATCAGAGAGAGTTTTTTGTGATGTCAGATCAGTTAGTCCATTTTGGTTTAGTCCATACATACATTTATTCATTTGGCAGACGCTTTTATCCAAAGCGACTTACAAGTAGGGTGCAGTGGGCAGTTATCAATGCAGAGCAAACGGGGGTAAGGTGCCTTGCTCAAGGGCACTTCAGTCATTTCCTGGTGGCACTGAGAATTGAAACAGCGACCTTCTGGCTACGAGTCCAACTCTCTAACCACTAGGCCACAACTGACCCACAAGACTGTTTTCCAAGCGCATGCAGAGCAAGGCATGCAGAGCAAAGACATGACTGCCCAGGTCTAATGGTAGCTATAGACTTATGGTAAAGCTAAGACATTTCGTTGTGTTTATTATTTTAATAATTTTTATATTGCATCGATTTTGGAGAGTTACAGTTACACAAATGAATGTGTTTTGTACTTAAAGAAACCGCATTTCATTGTTTTGATTTGAGGTTCCGTAAATGTGCACTAAACAAGCCTAAAACATTTTTTTATTTATATTCGTTTAAGAATTGTATACCTTAGGCTAAGTTCAACACTTTATTTAAAACAAGGAGAAAAGTCGTTGAGCTTACCTAGTGTTCTTTTCTTTATGTAACTCATTGCCTTTCTGTGTTGAGCATTTAACAATAAAAAGTATTTAAAAACCAACAATATATGCTATATAATAACCCAGCAACAAGAACTTACTATATGATTTGTGACTTCCTGGCTGTTGCTGATATTTTTATTTTTATGATGGATGAAAGGCTTTATAATTTGTTTCCCACAAACTTGATTTTGATTTGTGTCTAGTTATGAGCATAGACTCACATTTAAGCATAGCGCAACGCTTTCATTCAAAGCAACTTACAGTCTTAACAGTTGTTTAGAGAAATAAAAGCTTAAAGAAGGACAGACTAAATATAGGGGAGTTTTTAAAAATAATTTGAGAATTTAATGTGATCGGATTGAAGGTGAAGAATGAACAGGAAATTTTGTGTGCTCTTTTGTGAGAGTACCAGTAGGCGTCACTCATGCTCTGATTTCCGCAGTGTTTTGGATGTAAACGTGTACAGTCAGAGAGAGAGTGGCAGTATGGCTTTTATCTTAAACATGATTGTTTTTTAAATGTTATTCGTTGCTTTGCACCAATCACAAAGACAATTTAACCGATTTGAGTCAATGACAACATTAAAAATGACGAGGTCGAAAAGGAGTAGACCAGAGTCTATTCCTGTCTCGGAGTCGAATCCGACTTTAGGGACATTAAGAGTCGAGGAATCGACTCTTTTGGAGTCGACTCCCAATCCATAACGGTAGGAGACAGAAGCAGCATAACTAGGAAACGGAGCACTGATCGTATATATCAGTATTTACTGAGATACACAGTTTACGATTATGTACATATCACGATATTTTGAACAAAATTCAAAAATAAAACTGAAATTCAAAAAACGTTTATTTTCAAAATATGAACAATTTCAGTAACTTTTTTGTTGCACATACAACTTAATAAATATATATTTTTTAATTTTAAGCCTTAACTGAACCTTCTGTACTGCAGGTTTGTCACTGAAATAATTTGCAATTTTACATGAAATTAAGACCGGTGTCAATTTTGACAGCAAATTTTGATTTAGTTTTATCCGTAGTCTTTTGACTAAAATGCAATTTAGTTTGTCATAATTTAGTCATCCCCATCATTTTAGTTTTAGTCGACGAAATCTACATTATATTTAGTCTACTAAAATCTAACTGTTTTAAGTAATTTAATTGGTGTAATTAAATGTTCCATACTGTTTTGACATAATTTACTTGACCTTAGAATTAAAGTAAACCAGGTCATTACCTTTATTTTTCAGAAACGTTCAGTAACTACTGGATACGCATTGTTGCAACACAGAGAATATTAGACCATGAACGACATGTAACAGTTCATTCAGTCTCATTTTGACTCAATTGACTCGTTCGTTCAGTGAGGGGCGTATTCAATCAGTATATTCAACCAATGAAACGCTCTGACAGAGCTCACCCTCAAACGCCATTGGCTCATGTATCTTTGAAGCTGCACTGTCTTTGCTTGAGACAGTTATGAATGAGAAATATCTTTCAAAAAGACAAATTAAACTGTATTACATTTCTTCAATCATGCAAATCACATACTTGGTTCCATCTTTAGTATGTCATTCAATCTTTTAATGTACAGTAAGACTCACTTCATCACTTCTCTACTCGGTACAGAGCTCGTTATGCAGCAGCTCATCTTAGCGGATATATTAACATTGGCATATAAAAACATTTGTGCTTGCATCCGTAACCAAGACGTTTTCAATACTCTGAAATCTTTTCATGTTTGCCATCCTGGTCTGCCACCATGTTTGGCCCATGACATATTTGAGGGTGCCTTATCCTATGATGTTGCATTGTTCTTGAAGCATTTCATTAAGAAGAAGCATTGGCTTACATATTCAACTTTGAACCGGCGCATCAAGCAGTTCAAGTACAAAGGAACTGATGCTCTCACAAAGCCATGTGCTGTCAACTCTGAGGTGCCTAAGCTTTCTGGGCAAGCCATTCAAAACTGGAATTTCTTAAGATTGCTTCCTGTATTAATTGGTGACAAAGTGTAAAATCCAGAAGATGATGTGTGGCAATTAACTCTCGAGCTTAAAGATATTGTTGATTTGATTTGTGCACAAAAGATTTCAACAGCACAGGTAGCCTATCTTGACATGCTAATCCAAGAATATTTGGAATCAAGAAAGTCTTTATTTCCTGACAGTCCACTGAAACCAAAACATAATTTCTTACGGCACTATCCAGCACTAACTTTATAATTTGGCCCCTTGATTAGATTATGGACGATGCGCTTCGAAAGTAAACACATCTACTTCAAGAGATGTGCTAGGCATTTGAAAAACTTCAAAACCATCTGCATGACCTTGTCTGAAAGACATCAGATGTTTCAGATGTTTCAGACATATCTTTCAGCTGGACCAGGATGCAGTCAACTTCTGCAAGTCAAAGACAGTTGCACATTTTACACCAGCCTTTACAGTGATGCAATCAAACATGCATTCAGAGAGTTTAGCTTTTCAGAAACAAGTACTTGTGTATCCACAGACGTAGTGTATAAAGGCACATCATATAAAAAAGGACATTTTCTTGTGTCAAAAAATGATGAGTCCATTGAGTTTGGAGAACTACTCATTATGTTAATTCATAATGATGCCAATGTGTGTTTTGTGATCGAAATACAGAAAGCCGACTATCATTCTGAGTACCATCTGTACTCTGTGACAAAACAGAGCAGGAGGTTGCAATGTCTTAACATTAATGACCTGGTCAATTTTTATCCATTACCATCATACAATGTTAACGGACATCAAGTCATTCCACTGAAACACAGTGTGTTGTAGAAATAAAGGTCTAGGCCAAAGTGGTGGACAAACCATACTAAATATGCTTGTGCATAGTTAGCAAAAAATTCTCAAACACATTGTATACTCAAAAAAAGTATAGCACCTCTTATAAATGCACAGTGTTCCTTCACTGAGAGTCTAATTACTGCTTGCTTGTTTCCAGAAATGACTGACTCTGAGAGAACTTTTCTTCGCACCGCCATCAAAAAGATTTTACCTGACCTTCCAGAGTTGACAATAAACATTTTAGAAGAGACCTTGCAGTCTCTGGGTGTAGAGACATGTGATGATTTTAAGTTTATCGAGGAAGCTGATTTGCTGTCTGCGCTGAGGCCAGTTCAAGCCCGTAAAGTCCTTGCAGCTTTGAAGCTGTCATGTAAGTCATTTATTGCAGTAAAGAATGTAAACATTGCCCAATGTTGCTGGCATAAAATATCTAAATGTTGGAAATATAAAAATCTTCACTTTGTATAAATTGTGCTTTTGTGTGTTTTTGCAGGTCAGACTCCTGAAAGCAGCAGCTCATCAGTTGATGCCTTGCCAGGACCTTCCACAACCTTGCAGTCATTTTCACCCCAAAGTTCACCATCAACCTCTTCCATCAACTCCCAAAGCCCTAACACAGATTGGGTTTACACCTTTCATGTACCATGGGATAAGTTACCAGAGGAACTGATGCAGTTATTAGAGTGTGGGAAACGACCATGTCCACAAATGAGAAGAGAGATGTTCCGGATTGTAGTTCATGAGATGATGCGAAAAAATCCCTGCCCAGGTAAAAGGAGTACTACTGAAGTTGCCAAAAAGATGGTAGTGAAATATCCTAGATCTCTGCAAGACATAATAGAGGGAGATGTGATTGGCACAGGGTACCACTCTTTGGTTAAGCAACTGCAATATAGGATTGAAAACGTGAAACGATCAACGACCCCAAAATTAAGAAAACGAAAGCATCCCAATAATGAGTCTGACACAGATGAAGTCCCTCCAGAACAGAGAGCAGCAATGCAGGATACGTATGGCTGCATTAACTGGGATTTAAAATCCCTTCCTCTTGGAGAGACCCCAGATAGTCAGCGACAAAAGAAAGAACAACTGAAGATGATGTTTCAGCAAAATGATACAAATACAGATGAGGTCAAACGTCTGATGAAGTTGACTTTCTACACACAGCGTAAACAAGTGATCCAGGGGGATAATATAAAATGCCTTCTGGAAGAGTGGCCATTTTGGTTCAACGAACTTGGAATGGCAGTCCACTTCAAGGAACTTACTGGAATTGGGCTTAAAGAAACTTTTACACGGAATTTGACTCTGAAGGGAGAACGACTCTTGAACTACTTCAATACTGTTGGTGTGGACAAGAACAAAAAGTTCCTGCAGGCTGTAACAACCCTGAAAGTGATGAGGGGGGAGCTGAGTGATTGCTCTGTAGATGTCAAAGAGATGTTGCTGCTTTTGTTATCTTACTTCAATGAGAAGGAAGATGCAATGTTCTGTTATGTTGAGGACACCTGCCTGGCAGAAGAAGTACAGATGGACTAAGTTCGTCTGACTCCCACCCTTGTTGTGTGTGGTAAGTAATTTTTTAATTTCAATTTCTCTAGTATTTCTAACTTTTTTCTGCCTTCCTCCTTTTAGGGTATTTGTACACATATTCTTGTTGCACAATGTTTTTTTACTGTAATATTTTTGTTTTAGTAATTTAGTTTGAATATTTTTATCTTATAGGTCGATCCTGCTTTTCTGCAAAACGGTTCATGCTGTGTGTGGATCAAAACATTGTACTTGACAACCTCCCCTCCTTCGTTTCCGCCGTGTGCATGATGTTTGGTAGCTACTATTGTTTCAACATCCATTACCCATCAGAGTTGGCATCAACCTTGGAGTTTCTGCAGAGGTATGTAATCTTGGATAGGCTTTGTGCAACAATTTCAATTTATTGAACTGAAAAAATAATGGTAGCTAATGCATTAACTTTAGTTGCTTAGTTATGTTTAATTATTTATAGCTTGAGTAAAAAAGATTGTGGGTTATATAATTGTTAATGAAGCTAATTTATAGTAATATTTTTTTCTTTCCCTAGGTGTTTTTTCTCCATCAACCCAGAAAAGGGCACTAAAGTGGAAAAGACAAACACATCCTGCCTTCAGGTGAACCCAAGGGTCCTTACTTTGATTCAGGAACTTTCAGATCATGAGTGGCGTGATGTCTGAAACTGAATATGGACTGATGTCACTAGGACTTTAGACATGTTATGACGTGCCACACTCAGTTTGAAGGTTTGTTTCAGCTCCTGTGTTCAGTTCTTCAGGAAAATCATTCAGCAAGAACATTTTCAGATGAAATTGCTACAGACAAGTTTTTAAACAACTGCTACAGAGTTGTATTGTTATATTTTATGATTTGCATTCCTTGATCTCAGGTAAAAAAAAAAAGTTGTTGTAGATATTCTTTATTTGATCTTTTCTACTCTTTCTCTTGTCTTTGTTTCCTTCCAAGTTTCCTCTTTCAATTCTAATAAGATGATCTTTAATCTGTCTATGCCCTTTGATTTATTTGTAAAGGAAGTACAGTACACACCTTACACATTTCTGTGATAAATATGCATACACAAATTAAGTTTTTTTTTTCACTGCATTGAGGTTAATATTTTAAAAGACAAGTTTTATTGTTTTTTTATTTATCAGAAAGGTGATCTTTTAATGACGTTTCGACTAAACTGTAGGGTTGTTTACATTTACAGTACATATATTTTTACTGAATTGTTCTGGCAACCACAGCTGCTTCTGTAAAAACACATTTTCTGTAGAAAAACACTTAAATGCATGTATTTCCTATAGTAAATTCCCGTACATTTTACAGGGTTTTTTACTGTGGTTTTAAATGTTTGTAATTTTAACAAATTTTTTCAGGTAACCGCAGCTGCTTTTTTCTGTAAAAACAACAGGGTTTTTTGTAGAAAAAAACCTTAAAATGTATATATTTTCTTACAGTAAATTTCCGTAAATTTTACAGAATTTTTATTTTACAGTGACTGTAATTTTTACAAAATTATTCTGGCAACCACAGCTGCTTTTTTCTGTAAAAACAACATTTTTTTGTAGAAAAAAACCCTAAAATATATGTATTTTCTTACAGTAAATTTATGTAAATTTTACAGAATTTTTATTTTACAGTGACTGTAATTTTTACAAAATTATTCTGGCAACCACAGCTGCCAACAGCTAATAGCAACAATTGAATAGAATTAAACATCATATCGTAAAATATCCCAACTAAAATATCCCAAATATGCCAACTTGTTACTAAAAAGTGTGTGTAAATACTTGGGAT
The DNA here is from genome assembly GCF_024868665.1 of Triplophysa rosa. NCBI lineage: Eukaryota > Metazoa > Chordata > Actinopteri > Cypriniformes > Nemacheilidae > Triplophysa > Triplophysa rosa. The sequence continues at coordinate 96,076 of NW_026634774.1, forward strand.
GTAATGATACTTCATTTTACGATATTTTGCTATGCAAACATGTTACAAAGCGCATCGTAAAGAGAAGGGGATATTTTACGATATGTTTAATTCTATTCATTGAGCGTTCAAGACGCTACCTTCTCAGCACCAGCACGTCACCTGTGCTTATCTCACATACAGTGTGTGGTAGAGAGAAGTCTCTGGGAGAAGGGGAAGCACAAGACACAATTTGTGTCTACACGTGGTTTACAAAGCCTCTTATTTTCCCTCACAATAGCCAGTAAAACACATCAAACTTGAAGTGTGACTGCAGGCGAGTCACTCCGAAACTCATTACAAAGGCAAGGGAAGCTAGGTAAATCATGGACAATTGTCCATTCATATAGATGCCATCGGTCGACTAGGCAGACGAAGGGCTCGTATACCTGGATTGGACGGCAAATTCTCGCTCACTCTTATTATGATTGGGACTTTTTTCCCTTATCGGAGTTTAGGGGCCGTTTACCCGGAGAGGCATCGTACGGACACCACAAGGGGTGGCAAAGTGCTGCGGGCGTGGACCCTCACGCCACAAAATGCCTATTCATCCCCACACCACCTAATCTTCATCACCGCATCCACGAGGAGCCTTTCACTTCCCCCTGACCGCCTAACTCAGCCATAGTCTTCCTCATGTCCGCAGCGCACCTAGACTTGCTAGTTTGCTTCCCCTTGCTGCCTATTCGTGGTGGGACACCCAAAAGATGCCAAAACGTCTCGCTCGCCACCCTTGCATCCGCAGAGCGCCTAGAGTTGGTAGATTGCTGCCCCTTGCTGCCTATGCGTGGCGCGACATCCAAAAGATGCCAAAACGTCTCGCTCGCCACCCTTGCATCCGCAGAGCGCCTAGAGTTGGTAGTTTGCTGCCCCTTGCTACCTATGTGTGGCGCGACATCCAAAAGAAGCCAAAACGTCTCGCTCGCCGCCCTTCTTTCTTTTTTCTCTCCCTCACGGCCGTGGCGCCCCCTAGAGGAGCCGGGCGTCCTTCGTGACCTTGCTCTTTCGTGCTTAGGTTAGGTTTCTGTCAGAAAGACGTCGGATACCCGAGCCAACGCGCGAGGGGGTTTGCGGGCCCATAGAGAACCACTAGAGGCAGGGAGATGTATGTAAAATAAGAAAAAATATTGAATTTCACTTCCCGACCAAGCCTTATTGATATGACGTCGAGAGTCACGTGACGCAACTTTCTGTAATGTTCCGGGCTCCTGGGGCCTCCTTGGCCCGTACGGGAGCCTCTGACACCTGCAACACATCCTATTTCTCTCATAGGTGGCTATCGTACAATGACCCCGGAACGGCCAGGGAGTCTTCAAGTGACCCAGATTCAAATTCTATAGCTCCTCGCGGCCCCCTCATTCGGTTCCCAGAGTTTGAAGTCAGTACGGCCTCGTTATGTTATATATTGCACGTTTTGGGGACGTTGCAGGCCGTTTATTTTTCTGGAATATTTTTTGTGATTTTTTTCAAGCACTTGACGTACAGCGAGGGCCATGGGCTTCGAATATGTGATGCGAGAGGGTGTGACGAACTAGCATTCGAAGCACCAAGGTTTTTGTACAAAAATAAAGCAGAATATTGCTGAAAATGCTGGTCAGAGATTTATTTCTGTGAAAAGTGCATTTGTGCAACACGTGAGCATTTTGACAGCCTGAAGTGTGCAATATAGCTATACGGGGTGCTTCTAGGATACATATCTGTAGGTTTGTCACAAGAAAATGGCTTTACAGTACGAAAAATTGACCGTTTACAGCATTGTCCACCGTTAGCCTAAACGGCTACCTTCAAATAAGTTATGACTGGGACTTCTGGTGGTCTTGCTGAGTCACAGAAAGTCCCAGTCGTAACTTATTTGACAGTCGGTCAGTAGGCTACTAATGAAGAAAACACTTTTCACACAAGAAAAAGCACTAGAAAATGTTCCCTAGGTTCCAGTAAGCCACTCTCTCGGTATGTAAAACAGGGCCCAACAGACTACCAGAATATAAAGTTTGGGGCCCCTCGATCCCACTGCGGCCCAACGGCTGCTGCCGACACTCTTAACCTATCCCATTCATTTTCACGAGCTCACGGTGGTCAAATGGGACAGAAAGGTCTGATTGACCTGCAATTCACGTATATGCCTCGTCACGGGGCCCTGGGTTGTGTTCTGGAGTTCCGCGCCACTCGGACCTCGTTGACCTCTCACTTTGCCCAAAAAGACACCAGCAGCCTTCATATAGGTTGCGAATGTATGCTCTGGAATACAGGGGTCAAAAGGTCACAGGGTCTTAATACTCGGCACGGTATACCGTCGGGTCTCCCAAGCCGGGACATCGAGTACCGTGGTTCTGGCTATGAAATGAAGAAGCCTGCATGAGAGACTTTTGCAAAAAGCACTATAAATCGTTTCCCACAGTTCTAGACAGCCACCCTCACGGTATGTTAATCAAGGGCCTACAGACTACTAGAATCTAAAGTTTGGGGCCCCTCGAGCACCCAGGGTCTGAACGGGAGCCGCCGACACTCTTTACTTATCCCATTCGTTTTCATAAGCTCTTGATGGACAATTAGGGTTGGGGTACAGAATGGTCTGATTGACCTGCAATTCACGAATATGTCTCGTCACAGGGCCCTGCATCATGTTCTGGGGTTCCGCACCCCTCGGACCTCGTTGACCTCTCACTTTGGCCAAAAAGACACCAGCAGCCTACATATAGGTTGCGAATGTACGCTCTAGAATACAGGGGTCAAAAGTTCGTCGGGTCTTAATACTCGGTACGGTATAGCGTGGGGGTCTCCCAAGCCGGGATATCGTGTTCCGCGTCCGTAGACGCTTCCGGAGACAGATTTCCACCTGGAAAGCAACTGCCTCATGAGGCCTTCGCAGGCACAAGTCCCCATAGAGATCAATGCGAGGGAGAGAGATGTATGAAAAATAATAAAAAATATTAAATTTAATATACCGACCTAGCCCTCTCGGTATGTCGTCGAGGGCCAACTGACGCAAGTTTCTGTAAAGTTTCGGGCTCCTGGGGCCTTCGCGGGTGGTACGGGAACCTCTGACACCTGCAACCTATCCTATTATTTTCATAGGTGCCTATCGTACAGAGACCCCCGAACGGCCCCGGGGACTCCGAATGACCCAGATTCAAATTATGTAGCTGCTCGCCGCCCCCTCATTTGGTTCCCAAAGTTTGAAGTCGGTACGGCCTCGTTATGTACTAAATAGCACGTTTTACGGACGTTGTGGGCCGTTTATTTTTCTGGAATATTTTTTGTGATTTTTTTCGATCACTTGCCATACACCGAGGGGTACGGGCTTCGGATATGTGGTGCGTGAGGGTGTGAAGAACCAGCATTCGAAGCCCCGAGGTTTCTGTACAAGAATAAAGCAGACTTTTGCTGAAAATGCTGTTCAGAGATGTATTTCTGTGAAAAGTGCATTTGTAAGCAAAATAAGCATTTTAATAGCCTGAAGTGTGCAATATACCAATATGGGGTGCTTCTAGGATACATAGCTGTAGGTTTGTCATACAAAAGCTTGAAAATTGACTGTTTACATTATTGTCCACTGTAAGCCTACGAGGCTACTGTCAAATAAGTTATGACTGGTACTTCCTGTGGTTTTGCCGAGTCACAGAAAGTGCCAGTCGTAACTTATTTGGCGGGTCCTCATAGGTAGCTAATATGCACACCTTTTTTAAGCTTCTAGAGCACATCTATGAGCCTTAATGCACGTCATTGTGAAGGGCTGTGACTCTCATACACTCTACTGTATGATTAAGCTATATAACTCCTTACTTAGGCTTATAATGACCCTTAATAGTCTTTGTCCATTATTTACCTATGAGGGCCCCATAAGATAAGTTACGACTGGGACTTCCTGTTGTCACAGGGAGTCCCACAAGTAACACTTTTGGCACGGCTCCCATAGGTAGCTAATGGACACACCATTTTTAAGCCTCTGGAGCACATCTATGAGCCTTAATGCACGCCATTGTGAAGGGCTAAGCCTCTCATAAACTCTACTGTTAGTTAAAGCTATATAACTCCTTACTTAGGCTTATAATGACCCTTAATAGCCTTTGTCCATTATTTACCTATGAGGTCCCCATTAAATAAGTTATGAATGTACATGCCACACGTAACACTTTTGGCACGGCTCCCATAGGTAGCTAATGGACACACCATTTTTAAGCCTCTGGAGCACAACTGTGAGCCTTAATGCACGTCATTGTGAAGGGCTGTGACTCTCATAAACTCTACTGTTGGATTAAGCTATATAACTCCTTACTTAGGCTTATAATGACCCTTAATCGGCTTTGTCCATTATTTACCTATGAGGTTCCCATTAAATAAGTTACGAATGTACATGCCACACGTAACACTTTTGGCACGGCTCCCATAGGTAGCTAATGGACACACCATTTTTAAGCCTCTGGAGTACAACTGTGAGCCTTAATGCACGTCATTGTGAAGGGCTGTGACTCTCATACACTCTACTGTTGGCTTAAGCTATATAACTCCTTACTTAGGCTTATAATGACCCTTAATAGGCTTTGTCCATTACGTACCTATGAGGGTCCCATTAAATAAGTTACGTATGTACATGCCACACGTAACACTTTTGGCATGGCTCCCATAGGTAGCTAATGGACACACCTTTTTGAAGCTTCTGGAGCACAACTGTGAGCCTTAATGCACGTCATTGTGAAGGGCTGTTCCTCTTATACACTCTACTGATGGTTTAAGCTGGATAAATCATTGCCAAAGCAAACGAGACCACTGACATGGGTCTTACTCTGTCTACCTAATTTTGGGCCCTTCGAGTGAATCGCAGATGTGAGAAAACATTGTGTCGATGCACACTGGCGCTTTTATGTGCATGTTCGACTCGAAAGTCAAAGAAAAGGGCTTTGGGCTGTTTAAGCGTGTGTCACACAGCCGCTGGGCTCAAATGAGGCAGTCAGCTCCGAGACGGGGTCCCCCGGGGCGCCGGGTGGCGTTCGGGTCTTCGGGGGCATCGGGCAGGCCTCCCTCAAGTTTAGGTTGCAAGGGGGATGCGTAGGCGTTCTGAGGATGGAGGCGTGGCCAGCGGGAAGCCCCGCCCAAAATGGGTTACAAGGGGCACGCGTAGGCTTCTTGTGTACGTCGGGCACCGGAGCCGGCCCGTAGGCTGCAAGGGGGATGTTCTGGCACTCTTCGGGAGGCCTGTCGCAACCTGATCGGCGCGTGTGGCTTAGGCAGGGACCGTACGTCGAGTCGCCCCCTCGTGGTTCTGCCCGAGAGAGCGCCTAACCCTTCGTTCCGTGACTCAAAAATTAGGCACTTTGGGCATTTTTCATGGGTCCCCCGGGCGTCACCGCCGCCCTATGACGCTTCCGTTCGATCGCGGGCGCTCTCCCCTTCGTTTCGTCACCCCCGGGCGACCTGGGAAAAATTTGGGGGCGTCGGCGCGCAGCATCCATAACTAGCCATCCGGCGCGTGTCAACTAAGTTACACGTTACGTTTGATGGCCTTAGGCATGGAACGAGACGTTGTGTCCTTCTTGCCACAACACGTGCTGCCCACTGCAGCAGTCGTGAGAGGTCTCAGGCTCCTCAGAACTAAAGTGAATGAATGAGGCACACCGTCTCCCTTTTATACCCGGATATCCGGGAGCGGAATCCGGCATGCAAATTTAATTCACCAATTTCTTTGGCCTTTTCTAAGTAGTCGGAAGCGATAGGTTCTCAAAGACGAACCCCATCTGTCGGCTCGACACAACATCTCGTTCCTTCCATCAGGGAACTGAGGTTACATCCGTAACCAAGATGTTCCCTTTCTGTCGGTCTCTCGACGTTGTGTCGAGCCGACAGATGGGGTTCCTATGGAAAAAGCCACAATACTGTGCCCTGTCACAATCTCTAGCAAAGCGACGGTGACTGGCATGGGCGTGTCAGCCGTGAGCACTACTGCAAAATTGTAACCTACCAGTGGGAAGGTAGGGGGTTCCAGAGCTTTTTGAAAGGTGGGAAGGTGCCTGCCTTCGGCCTCACAGGTGGCGGCATTGTTTCTCTAACAGCGAGAAGCCGCCTGGTACCGTAAGGCCACTGGGTAAGCGCTACTTCCTCAAGCGGGGGATGCGCTACAGAAGCCACTTCCTACCGTAGGGAGGAGTTTAGTGGAGATACCAACATGGTCTCACCATTTAGGGGACTGAAGGGACTGAAGGACTGAAGGAGTTAACCGCGAGGTGGAGGTCCACCTAGGGAAGGTCATGGGTTACCAAGGTGGGAACCAATCACGGGGATACATCAGAGGGAACCGCCCTGCTGGGGCGTTACAACGTCCGGTAGCACTGGGTCCGGTTAGAGCTATGTTGTGAATAAATCAGGTGGTACCCGGCCCAAGGTGCAGGGCTGCTCTGCCCAGCCTGCCTGCAGGGGGTGCTTTCTTAGTGATGGATGGAGTGCCTGTTCTTCGCCTAGTGGGAAAAGAAGGGAGGCTGAATTAGTACGCTGACCCACTCGAGAAAAAAGTGGCGAAGGTACTATCATAGGCATAAACCCTACCGGTTGCCGGTCCTACATGTTGCCATGCAGGACGCGGACTGACACCGGTTCTACGCGGAGGTTGTAGAACCTCGCGAAGGTGTTGGGTTTAGCCCAACCCGCAGCTCTGCATATGTCTGTCAGAGAGGCGCTGTGTGCCAGTGCCCACGAGGAGGCTATACCCCGGGTCTCACTGCTAGTTGGCACGGGCGGTTTTGGGATTGGTAGGTCGTCGTGACAGCGTCCACAATCCAGTGGGCCAACCTCTGTTTGGAGACAGCTCTCCCCTTCTGCTGACCTCCGAAACAGACAAAGAGCTGAGCAGTGCGCGTACTGGACACAACACGGACGGGGTTGGGTCTTCCTCCCCGGTGGGGAGCGCCTGTAAGTTCACCACCTGGTCCTGAAAAGGAGTGGTGGGAACTTTGGCACGTAGCCGGGCCAAGGTCTTAGGATAACGTGAGAATCCCTGGGTCCGAATTCTAGGCAGTCAGGGGACACAGAGAATGCTTGTAGGTCCCCTACCCTCTTGATGGAGGCAAGCGCCATCAGGAGAACTGTCTTCATCATGAGATGAGAAAGAGCGGCATCTCCTAGGGGCTCGAAGGGAGGCCTGATGAGGCCCGCCAGTGCCACATCAAAATCCCAAGAGGGTATGGAGCGCGGACGAGGCGGATTCCGCCTTCTCGTGCCCCTTAGGAACCTGATGACCAGGTCCTAGAGACTTTCCAGCAACTGAGTTGTGATGAGCGGCCATTCATTGTGGATGGGGAGAGGTTAGTCTCGAGTCTCTCTTGTAGAAAGGACAGCACGGTCCCGATCGCACAACTCTGTGGGTCTTCTCCTCGAGAAGAGCACCAGGACGAGAAGAGGCGCCACTTGTAGGCGTACAGTCGCTGGTGCCCTTGCTTGAGATATGGTCTCTACCACTGCCGGGGATAGGCCACTCAGGATCTCCTCGTCCCGTCCAGGGGCCAGACATGGAGGTTCCAGAGGTCTGGCCTTTGATGCCATAACGTGCCCTTCCCCTGACAAAGCAGGTCCTTCATCAGGGGAATCGGCCAGGGGGGAGCTGTCATCAAGAGCATTAGCTCCGAGAACCAAGTCCGGTTGGGCCAGTGTGGCGCAACGAGTAACACTTGATGCTCCTCTTCCCTGACCTTGCACAGAGTCTGTGCAATGAGGCTCACTGGGAGGAAGGCGTACTTCTGCTTGTCCTGCGGCCAGCTGTGCGCTAGGGCAGCCGTGCCGAGGGGAGCCTCGAAGAGGGAGTTCCAAAGCAGGCAATGGGTGGTTTCCAGGGAGGCGAACAGACCTACCTGAGCCTGCCCAAACTGCACCCAAATGAGCTGGACTGTGCGGGGGTGGAGTCTGGTCTGGTTCCCCCAGTTTGCGCCAACACATTTAAATAAGCAATGGGGTTCGTTCCTATGAACTTTGCAGTGCAGTACATAACCCCTCAACGTCTCTAGTGTTTTTCTGCAAAAACGACAGGTGATCATTTTAACAAACTACTAAAATCCCTTGATTTCTAAATTCTTGCCCTACTCGGGTGACACTGTCAAAGACCCACTAAGCATGAAAGGGACATATTGAAAGAGCTGAGCATTAAGAAAAAACTTGTAATTAACCCCCAGCCAGGCAAAATCATTAAAACGGTAAAATAAACATATGTGTACGTTAGTGTCTCTCAAGTTTGGGGGAAAAAACAAACTCTTCACTTATCAATGCAACAGATAGCGATGTCTCCATGCAGTGAAATAAATTTGGCGCGCTATAACAAATTGAAATGTGATGACCCATGAACTTCATCAAAATGGCTTCTCCCACGATAATCAAACATGCTCTGTGACTGTGAGGGGTCGAGGCAAAACTAATTGACATTCAAACACAAACGTTCATTTACATGAGAATTGAACATTGACAAGACATTGTGAATATTACTACAAATCAGTGTATTTTAAATGTAATACTTTTATTGTATTAACATATTAACATATAAGTCATTGTACTTAACCCTTAACTGCCCATTTGAAAGACACAGATGTATGTAATTCCATTACCAGCTCATGTTTGGCTATATCATTGTTAACTCATAATATATTGCCAGGTGTACTATAATTAAAAATAGATACATTGCAAACTATTTATATTAATATAATATTACTTTACTTTTATACATTTTTATTTGAAGAGTAAAACATGAATTTATCAATACATTCATAAATACATTTTCTTTCTGTAGCCTGGCTATTGAAAATCTGCCTGCCAAAAATATTTTAATGTCATAGCCTATAGTATTTTTAACTGCATTGAAATGCTTTACAATTTTTCTCTGAATAAATTACTGAAATTTGTCTATATACAAACAAATATGGTTATTTTAACATATTCCTACTGTCAAATTAACATTTTTGTTTGGTTCGGTGTATTACAACATTATTGTTTGCCCTTACTAAATATTACTGTAAATTTAAAAAACTTCCTTGTTTTCCTGTTTACAAAATATTGATGTCAGGATTTTACAGAATTTCACAGTTCATTTTACAGACATTTTTTACAATGTCAGTAAGTGCACAATTTAGGGTGCAAACCTCCGTTTAAAGGAAGTGACGCGCTGTCACTTTCAGCCGAGCCAATCCAAATAGACCAGAACGATTTAAGAGATCGCTTCCATTGGTGGAAAAAAAACTTTGTTCATAGATTATTTGGGTGTCTGTGTTATGAACACACAAATTATGGATTTAAAAACACTGTTAGGGTAACTGTCTGTGCAAATGAAACCTGCTTATGGCAGCTAGAACATGAAGCATGTAAGCTACTGAGTACCAGAGCATTTGAGCGAACACTCAATATTTCGTTCAATGACTGTACACTTCGCTCAGTTGCTCACAGACCAAGCAAACGCTCCGCTCACATTAACGCTAACGCTCACCGGTAAACCAAATCCCATTCAGATCCCGCTCTGATATAAAATGTGTCTAGTAAGCCTAATTTTTTTCAGTTTATAATAAACTTATTGAATGAATGTCTCAGTTTAAGTAATAGGCTGAAAATGAGCAGTATATATTTTAATCCGAGATTCTGTGACATTACAGCCAATATTTTTAGTCATTTTTTATTTAAAGAGTGCCTAAAATTACTATACTCAACTCAACTCAACTTTATTTATATAGCGCTTTTACAATTTTCATTGTTACAAAGCAGCTGCACATGAGACACATTGACTACAAGCAAAACAATCAAAGTTGTACCTGCAAAAACAAGAAAAGGTTGAAAACACAGAAGACAGACACACCCACACACAAAACACTCCACACACACACACACACGGATGCGCACGCACACACACACAACACACACACACACACGTACGTACACAGACAAGTACGCACACACACACACACGCTCAGTGAGAGCACACATTTAGGATAAAGGAGAGAGAAGCACAGGTCAAATATAACAGATAATAAATTCCTATATGCAATATTAATTAAGTAAAAGCCCCCCCGGTCAGGCAGATAAACAGAATGTTGATAAACTGTGCAAAAACAGTATGCAAACGGTGGCGAGGAACCCAAAACTCAAATCGAGAAAAAAACCTCAGGAGAACCCAAGCCCAACCAGGGGATTCCAGTTCCCCTCTGGCAAAAGCTGCTGCCTCTGCACAAGCTCCAGAGAACTTGCACAACAAGGCTAAATAAAATAAATAAACTTAATAATAAAATAAATTATAGTTAAAGATTATCATTAATAATCTAATAGCATTTGAAATTTTGTGGTGAAGACATGTCAACAGACCGCGTCCTTCTTTATCCAGCTCTATCATCTCAGCTCTTGTCAGGTCCCCACTTCCCATTCTCCGCTCTACCATCAGGTCAGGCCATGAACTGCATCCTGCTCGCTGTGGTAACCTTGGAACAATGAGACAAGACTGGCTGAGAGTAGAGTACTGTTCTGTACTCTTTGATGCAACAAGTACATCAGTTGTGTTTTTGGTTCCGGTTGATCTAACTAATGCAGCCTAAACCCTCTGAAGATTTATATTATGGAAGAGTAGTGTATGCAAGATTAAAAAGATGCGTCTTTAGTCTAGATTTAAACTGAAAGAGTGTGTCTGCCTCCCGGACAGTGCAGGGATGAGCCGGACTGCACGGGGATGGAGTCGCTACTCTCCGCGAGGCGTCGACTGACGAGAGAGCACGTTGGCTGTCTGGTTCAGGTCGCCCGAGATGTATGTGGCTTGCAAGGATGTCGTCACCTGCTGACTCCAGAGGAGGAGGCGCCGGGCAAGTTGTGTTAGCTGGCGTGAACGAACGCCACCCTGGTGGTTGATATACGCCACGGCAGCTGTGCTGTCCGACCGGACCAGCACGTGCCTGCCCTGCATGAAGGGTTGGAACCTCTTCAGTGCAAGTAGCACAGCCCACAACTCTAGGCAGTTGATATGCCAACGCAGGCGGGGGCTCATCCACCGCCCCGACACTGCGTGCCCGTTGCACACAGCACCCCAGCCCTGAAGGGAGGCATCCGTCGTTACCACGACATGCCTTGATGCCTGCCCCAGGGGGACCCCTCCCGTAAGAAGGCCATAGACGACCAAGGGGTCAGGGTGCGCCGGCTGAAAGGCGTGATGACCATACGCCTGCTGCCAGTGTGCCACGCTCTCCAAGGAACTCGATTCTGTAGCCAGTGTTGGAGCGGTCGCATGTGCATCAACCATGTGGGACCACCCCCGCCGAGGATGCCATGTGCCCCAGGAGCCTCTGAAATTGTTTCAGGGAGACCGCTGGCTGCCTGAAATGCTTCAGGCATTGTAACACTGACCGGGCGCGCTCTGTAGTCAGTCGCGCTGTCATGGAGACGGAGTCGAGTTCCATACCAAGAAAGTTGATGCTCTGCACGGGGGAGAGCTTGCTCTTTTCCCAGTTGACCTGTAGTCCCAACCGATCTAGGTGCCGGAGCACCAGGTCCCTGTGTGTACACAACAGATCTCGCGAGTGAGCCGAGATGAGCCAGTCGTCGAGATAGTTGAGTACCCACACACCTTCTTCCCTGAGGGGAAGGAGAACGGCTTCCACGACCTTCGTAAAGACCTGTGGAGACAGGGACAGACCGAAGGGGAGGACCCTGTACTGATATGCCCGTCCCTCGAACGCGAACCGCAGGAACGGCCGGTGTCGAGGGAGGATCGAGACATGAAAGTACGCGTCCTTCAGGTCGATTGCCATGAACCAGTCCTGACGCCTGACGGACGTCAGGATGCGCTTCTGCGTGACCATCCTGAAAGGCAGCTTGTGTAGGTGTCTGTTCAGAACACGCAGATCCAAGATAGGGCGCAACCCTCCACCTTTCTTCGGGACAATGAAATACGGGTTGTAGAACCCGCTGAACATCTCGGCCGGTGGGATGGGCTCGATCGCTCCCTTCACCAGAAGGGAGACTACCTCCGTCCGCAGTACGGGGGCATCTCTGCCTCTGACTGAGGTAAAAAGGACACCCCGGAACTTGGGCGGACGTGTAGCGAACTGAATCGCGTAGCCGAGACGGATAGTCTTCCTCAGCCAGCCTGACAGTCTGGGAAGCTGAGACCAAGCTCCCAGAAACCGACACAGGGGGACTAGAGGTTTGATCTGCTTCATCGCCCCCGCGGAGGGTGGTTCGATGGCTAGCAGTACGGATTCCTTGCCGGGGGAGGACCCCCGGGGAGGAGATCGGCTCTGCTGTTTTTCCTGCCTGGCGATCACAAAAAATCACAAAAAATATTCCAGAAAAATAAAAAGCCCACAACATCCCCAAAACGGACAATATAGTACATAACGAGGTTGTACTGACTTCAAACTCTGGGAACTGAATGAGGGGGCCACGAGTAGCAATAGATTTCGAATCGGGGTCATTCGAAGTCCCCGGCGCTGTTCCGGGGTCATTGTACGATAGGCACCTATGAAAATAATGAGATAGGTTGCAGGTGTCAGAGGCTCCCGTACTGCCCGCGGAGGCCCCAGGAGCCCGAAACTTTACAGAAAGTTGCGTCACGACATACTGATAGGGCTAGGTCGGGATACGAAATTAAATATTTTTTATTATTTTTCGTTCATCTCCCTGCCTCACATGGATCTCTCTGGGCCCGCAAACCCCCTCGCACGGTGAGTTCGGGAATCCGGCGACTTTGTGACAGAACCCCCCCCTATGCACGAATGAGGAGGGCCACGAGGGAGGAAAAAAGAAAGGAGTCGGCAAGCTAGACGTTTTGGCATCTTTTGGATGTTGGGCCACGTAATAGGCAGCAAACTAGCAACCCTAGGCGCACTGCAGACGTGAGGAAGACTACGGCAGGCTTAGGCGGTCAGGGGGACGAATAGGCATTTTTTGGAATGAGGGTCCACGCCGCACTTTGACACCCCTTGTGGCGTCCGTACAGTACTTCTCCGGGAAAACGGCCCCTTGACTCGGGTTAGGTATAAACGCCCAATCACCATAAGAGTGCACACGAATATGGCGTCCAATTCAGGTATACAGGCCCTTCGTCTGCCTACGCGACCAATGGCAAATTTTATGAATGGGCCTTTGTCCACAAATTACCTAACTTCCCTTACAAGAGTTTCTGGCCTTCCAAGATTTTCGATTCTTCCAAGAGTTCTGAGCCTGCCAAGAGTTCCGAGGCTTCCAAGAGTTCCGAGCCTTCCAAGAGTTCCAAGCCGCCTGCGCCCTCCAGGCCTACCAGATCCCTGTGCCGGGGGTGCCGCCCTGGAGGCTTCCGTGCCTTTTTCCCCCAAGGACTCCATTTCCCTTCACGCCCCACGCTCCCGCACCTGTTCAGTGTTCGTAATCATCACACCTACCTGTCATTGTAATCATCACACTAATCACTGGACTTGTATATATTCACTCTATTTTATCCCCATCATTGTTGAGTCTAATATGTAATGTAAAATGTATTGTCGTATGTTTAAATTAAAGTGTTTTGCTCCTTAATTCTTCGTTTGTGTTCCTAGAAGCATTCTGTTACAGTTCCACCGTGCCTGAGGACAGGCTTAATTTTTGTAGTTTATTTTAAATTGAAAAAGACACCAAAGTAGCAACAACCAAGATTTAGATCATTCTAAATGTGGCTACGTCTGATTCTGATTGCAAAAAAACAGACATAATCTATTCTATAATACTGAGTGATTTAATTTAATCTACAGAAGACTCTGTCATAACTAACCAACTAAATAAAGACCAAAGAGACTCTAATTTCATGATGAAACACTCAGTAATAGTATCTGTGATAACACATCATTGCCTCAAGCAGAATCGCATGTCTAAGAAGTAAATGTGCCTATAAAAATCTTGTAATCTTGTGGTGATGCCCATCTCTCCGTTAATTCAGAAAGGAAGTGTTTGGTTGTGCAGTGAAAGGCATTATTGCATCATACACTAGACGGGTTTAACGGTTAAGACAGCATGATGAAAAAAGTGGGTCAGAAAGAGTTTTCAATTGAAACGATATATGGACAAAACAGCATATGCACATAAAACGGCTTTACAGCACAAGGTCTTGGTTTAAACAAGTAAAAGAACATATAGTATATTAAATTGATGATAAAAACCTAAGAATTGGCTTTGCTCTCAGTTTAATGTTTATATTTAGCCAGAAGACATCAATAATGATCAGAGAGAAATAACTGTCATGGCTCTGCTTCCTTAGTCATGTTTTTCTTGGTCCTGTAGCAGAGTCATGACAAAGTCTTTGGTTATGTGTGGAGAGAAACATATTATTGTCCGTTTGACAATAATATACGTTCTCTCCAGTGTCTTGTCATTGGCCCCATTCCTCTTGTTTCCTCGTTATCTTTCCCTAAGTGTTTGATTTCCCACACCTGCCCCGTGTCGTTATCCCTCGTTTGTCTTCCCTTTAAATACCCTCTTGTTTCTTTGTCTTGTGCTCGTGGATTGTATCTGTACGTTTCGTGTTCATGTGCTTACCCGTGTTCCTGGCCTTGCTGTGTTCCTGTGCCTTGCCTGTGTTCCTGTGCCTTGCCTGTGTTCCTGTGCTTGCCTGTGCCTGTGCCTTGTGTGTCCTGTGTCTTGTCGCCTGTTCGTGTTTTGTGAGTTTTGTGCCTTGTAGTGTTTAAGACGTTTGGTCGTGTCCTTGAGTTTAGGTTAGTTGTCTTGTTTTCATTTTGCCCCCTCGTGGGAAGTCTTTTGTTTTATATTTGTTCCTTAGTTCTGTTTTCCCCCATTGTGGGTGTTTTGGTTCTGTTTTGTGATTTAATAAATATATCTGTTAACCCCTTCACTGCCTGCCTGCGCTTGGGTTCTTCTCTGCACCACATCGTGACAGAATCCACGACCAACACCGAACCCAGCGGGCAGCATGGAGGAGACGGACGAGGCGTTTAGGAGCGCCAGGCTCACACCTTGTTGGCTTTCCCAGAAAGGCACCCCGTGAAGACCTTGCCATGGACTTCTTCTCCACTGCGCGCCACTCAGGGTTCGACGAGGCGGAGTTGAAGGTTATCTTCAACAGCTGCCTCGACGAACCCTTTGAGCCTGCGGAGATGCGCAGGTTGAGCCCCTGGGCTTCGTAGATCCAGCTCCAGATCGCGAGGACGCAGTCCAGGGGACTGTCCGTGGCGGGGACTTCTACGGGGCTGGCGACGATCCCGGAGGGCCAGACCCTGCAGATCGCGTTCGTGGGCCTCTCCGCACCCTCCACCTCATCCGATGCAGCCTCTCCACCACCGGCTAGCCTCCGCGGCAGGCGTGGACGGACGGAGTCGTTGGACTCCCTGTCCGACTCCTCTAGCACGGAGCTAGTCGTACCCCCCACCGCTTCCCAGCAACCGGCCACATGTCCTGTGGGCCGGTCCAGGAAGAAGAAGCCGAGGAGGGGGAAGTCCAGTCCGGTGCAGCCGGCATCAGTCCGGTGCAGCCGGCATCCCAGCCAGTAAACCAACCGGCGTCCAGTCCGGTGCAGGCATCCAGTCCGGTGCAGCCGACGTCCAGTCCGGTGCAGCCGGCGTCCAGTCCGGTGCAGCCGGCGTCCAGTCCGGTGCAGCCGGCGTCCAGTCCGGTGATCCAGCCGGCGTCCAGTCCGGTGATCCAGCCGGCGTCCAGTCCGGTGATCCAGCCGGCGTCCAGTCCGGTGATCCAGCCGGCGTCCAGTCCGGTGATCCAGCCGGCGTCCAGTCCGGTGATCCTGCCGGCGTCCAGTCCGGTGATCCAGCCGGCGTCCAGTCTGGTGATCCAGCCGGCGTCCAGTCCGGTGATCCAGCTGGCGTCCAGTCCGGTGATCCAGCCGGCGTCCCAGTCTTGTGTCCAGTCCTGTGTCCAGTCCTGTGTCTAGTCTTGTGTCTAGTCTTGTGTCCAGTCTTGTGTCCAGTCCGGTGTCCAGTCTTGTGTCCAGTCTGGTGTCCAGTCTTGTGTCCAGCCCGGTGTCCAGTCTTGTGTCCAGCCCAGTGTCCAGTCTTGTGTCCAGCCCGGTGTCCAGTCCAGGTGCAGCCGGTGTCCCAGCCGGTGATCCAGCCGGCGTCCAGTCCGGTGACCAGCCGGCGTCCAGTCCGGTGCATCCTCAGCCCGGTCCAGTCGTCCAGTCCAGGTGAGCTCCAGCCGGGCAGCCGCGTCCGGTCCGGTGATCCAGCCGGCGTCCGGTCCGGTGGTCCAGCCGGCGTCCAGTCCGGTGATCCAGCCGGCGTCCGGTCCGGTGATCCAGCCGGCGTCCAGTCCGGTGATCCAGCCGGCGTCCAGTCCTGATCCAGCCGGCGCTCAGTCCGCTGATCCAGCCGGCTCTTCCAGCCGGCGTCAAGCCCTGTCCAGCCGGCCTTCCAGCCGGCGATCAAGCCCTGTCCAGCCGGCCTTCCAGCCGGCGTCAAGCCATGTCCAGCCGGCCTTCCAGCCGGCGTCAAGCCTGTCCAGCCGGCCTTCCAGCCGGCGTCAAGCCCATGTCCAGCCGGCCTTCCAGCCGGCGTCAAGCCCTGTCCAGCCGGTCCCTGGGAGACTCCCAGGGCCAAAGACTGTTCCCCCCGGGACTCCTCCTAAGTCCCCCAGGACTCAGCGCCCTCGAGCGCAGCCGGGGACTGGGACTGTTCCACCCAACCCTCTTGGACTGCCCTCTATGTACTCTTGTTTTGCCCCACCCCCCCTCCCATGTTTGTTGATTCTTGTTGTCTCACCCTCAGTCCTGTAGTCTTGTTGTCCTGTCTACCCCTTGTCATGTTCACCATGTTTGTCTGGTTTTTGTCTTTGTCTCGGTCTGCCTTGTCTTGTCCGTCTACCCCTTGGTGAGCACTGGAGGTGCTCATTAAAGGGGGGGCTTCTGTCATGGCTCTGCTTCCTTAGTCATGTTTTTCTTGGTCCTGTAGCAGAGCCATGACAAAGTCTTTGTTATGTGTGGAGAGAAACATATTATTGTCCGTTTGACAATAATATACGTTCTCTCCAGTGTCTTGTCATTGGCCCATTCCTCTTGTTTCCTCTTATCTTTCCCTGAGTGTTTAATGTCCCACACCTGCCCCATGTCGTTATCCCTCGTTTGTCTTCCCTATATATACCCTCTTGTTTCTTTGTCCTGTGCTCGTGGATTGTATCTGTACGTTTCGTGTTCATGTGCTTACCCGTGTTCCTGTGCCTTGCCTGTGTTCCTGTGCCTTGCCTGTGTTCCTGTGCCTTGCCTGTGTTCCTGTGCCTTGCCTGTGTTCCTGTGCCTTGCCTGTTCGTGTTTTGTGAGTTTTGTGCCTTGTAGTGTTTAAGACGTTTGGTCGTGTCCTTGAGTTTAGGTTAGTTGTCTTGTTTTCATTTTTCCCCCCTCGTGGGAAGTCTTTTGTTTTATATTTGTTCCTTAGTTCTGTTTTCCCCCATTGTGGGTGTTTTGGTTCTGTTTTGTGTTTTAATAAATATATCTGTTAACCCCTTCACTGCCTGCCTGCGCTTGGGTTCTCTTTCACGCCAGTTCTTGACAATAACACTATAAAAATTTACAAAAAATAAAAACAAAGAAGTATTCACTGGCTAATACCATACTGTACAAAGCCCTATATACATATAATATTGCTAAAGTTATTAAGAGCAGAAGTAAACAACTTTTCCAGATGACTGTGTACAATTGCATATTAAAATACTATAATATCAAAGAATGTATTAAATAGATAATTACTGGTAAATGCTCTTATGAAGTAGCTACAAAGTAGCTGTCATTAACATATGTGTTTCTTTTTAGGTTAAGCATGACAATGTGAAATCAGTTACTGTTTCTATGACATGATGAGGAGAATGAAGCTCCATACCAGAGGCAGAGGCTTGCTCTTCAGCTTGTTTAAGAGTTCTCAGTGCTCTGGGTTTTGGGTGCTAATAGGGGGGTGATGACCAATTACAGTAATCAATCTGTTTATTAACTTATCTGAGCAAATGAAGATCAGTATAGTGACTCATGCTCTTTGTCACATTCCATCGTTACATTTAATCACAAGACGTTTCGTGTACATGGATTTACAGATTTTGTAAATAAGGGATAGACTGTATTCCTTCCTTAATGTGCTGAGCTGGGCCTGTCATGTTGGTCATTCAAATGAGATTTTTTTTTATAAATGACATGTACGCAGTTGGAGTTTTTATCTTAAAAATAATACCTCAGGCCTTTAGACACAAAAGTCAAACTTGAAAAAGCCCCCCTGAAATATTTCACACTGCTCACTGGAATTTCCTCAACGATTAGGAATAAATAAAGTTAATGTGAGGTGAACAAGATATTTTATTGATGTTATATACAAAGTTTCATGTCAATATTCCAAAGTATCACAAAGATACAGCTTTATGACCCTTTGGCATGCTTACCTTCAGATTCATTGAGGAGGTATACAAGAACTGTTCGATCAATCAAAAAGCTTTTAATATTTTTTGTCAGTAGTGAAGTGAAAGTGACCTATTAAGCCTGGCTCAGATTACAGGATTCTCGGCCAGAATTTACCCCGATTTCCCCTCCCGAGAATCTTTGAAAAAATCGGGTCCAGAACCTCGATCGGGTCCGAGATTCGGCCCAGATTATCACGTAATGTGAGGCATTCACAGATCGAATCTTACACCTCCCGATCTGCTCCGAGAGTGATCGGGGCCGCCCCGATCATATCAAACATGTTTGATATTTAGGATTTTAAATCGGGGTGATGACGTTGGTACTTTCGCAACAGCCAATGAGAGGCACATCTGCAAGGTGACTGACAGACCTTTAAAAATGTCGACCGCGAAAGCTCCTGCAAGGGTACGTTGGACAGCGGAGATGGAAGAACAACTTGTGGCAACAGCATGATTGTCTATATAATGTATCCTCCAAAACATACCACAACCGCACAGATAAAGAAAAGAGCTGGGGAGAAGTCGCGTCGGTTTTAATTGTACCGGGTAATTTAACTGCTAACGCGCAGCTTGTAGTTTCGTTCAACAGATTGTTATTTGGCTATAGGCATACAGATAACATGCTTTTATGTGTTTGTTTTTATGCTGTTTCTTATAATCACACTGGCATTCATCTTTATTCTCGGCAGCAACTATTTTTTTTCTTCCGTTATTTATTAACATTAAACTTAAGCGGCTCGCCCAAACCACAGTGATAACTTCAGCCCTAGCAAAAAGCATTATAGCACCCCCTGCTCAAAATACGTTCCCGCGGCTTTGGACAGACAGACAGAGAATCATTCAGAGAGCGACAAAGATGTTACACAACCGCTGCCAGGTGAGATCACGTGAAATTAACCTTTGTTTACTTCTGTTTCCCGGTGAGATGACGTAAGAGGCGTCCTCTGGTATGATAATCTTAATATTATCCTGTAGTTTGGGTGTCTTAGAATGTCTTTTGATGTGCAATTATGAAATAAAAAACTTCCAATCAAACTTTCTAAATTTTTATTTTTGCACTTGCTACCTTTAGGCTTATTTATAAACAACTTTACGCCCCAAAGTTTTCTTATCTGGACATTTCACATTCATAAATGCAAGTTTACAAAGGGCAAACCTATTTTTGTAGTGCTTGAAAAAGAGATTCAAATGTAGATGTGATGTCAACATCTAAAAATAGTAAACCCATTAAAACGGTTACTATTAGCTCCTTTTACAAAACTGCATATCCTATGGATATGTAAAATATGTGTAATTTAGTTGTACACTGATGAGTGTGAGCTTGTTTAAGATTTTAAATAAGAGAATCTGTCAAGATTCTCCTTATGTGTGTGCTGCAACCAGAATTTTTAATCTTTCCGAATTTTAAAACTCCTGTAGTCTGAGCCAGGTTTAAGATTTTAAATAAGAGAATCTGTTAAGATTCTCCTTATGTGTGTGCTGCAGCCAGAATTTGAAATCTGTCAGGATTTTAAAACTCCTGTAGTCTGAGCCAGGCTTTAGTCAGATATGGTGACCCATACCCGAAATGTGACCTCTGCATTTAACCCATCCAGAGAGTAGTGAACACACGTACACCCGGAGCAGTGGGCAGCTATCACTGGTTACGAGACATACATTGTGCACACATAGTTTTGTTAATATTTTGTATTAGACACACTAGTTTTGGAGTTTGTGCCACCCCATGTATGTTTATGAGGGCTAGTTAGTGTAGTTTAGGTAGGGCGTGAAAATGCTGAAGACCCGTTTAATTTAAAATATTATTATCTTAGATTAGAAGGCATTCAAATTAGTTAGTTTTCCCCTGTTTTGATATTTTCTTTCTTTTAGCACCACTCTCGTCCCTTTTCCCTCTGTCTTGTGTTTTTTGTTTCTTGTTGTTGTATATGTATTGTAAATAACCACACCTTTTCTTATTATTAACATCATTCTTTATTATTATTATTATTATGTTATTATCATTTTTGCCACAATATTATTATTTTCTTACACATTGTCACTTTCACTTTTGTATTTAATAAATTATTTGACTTTATTCGGTTTTTGCGTTTGTCTTTGCCACCGTATACGCACACACACAGAAGTTCATTCTTTTAAATGTTGCTACCCAAAAAACCTTAGATCACGCCTGGGGTCGTAACATTTAATAGGGCCTCATCCAGGATCTAAATGACCAGGTTCCTGGATATATTTTTGAATTGATTCCCCTGGGAGTGTGATGAACCACAGCAAGTTTAGTAACAATACGCCATTGTGTTTGTGATAAACTGCATTTTATTGACCGCATGAGTGGCACCCCCAATGGCCGACCTGGGAACATTTGGCATGGTTCGACTTGGAATGACTCAAGGAATAATTTTGCCATGCTCGACCATCGAATTCACAGACGCACTACATGAGAACGGATTAGACAATCGAAAATCTTTTAACAAATGTTTGTCAGCAGTGTCTCTGGATGCTGCACAGCACATTTTCGTATGAATTTTGTTTCTAGGATGTACGGTTCAAAAGTTAAAGGCAGAGATTTATGTGGAAGTTTGGACTGTTGGTGGTGCTATGGAGTTTGGGTTAGAGACTCAATATTTGCCATGGTAGTTCAGACTATCCTCTATGAGTTTGCCAAATGTCACGACTTTCTCATGCATGTTTCTATGGGCTGCCATAGTCTTCCATGGCAGAAGAAGAACACTAACAAATGCAATGATTTCAGTAGGGGTGTCCACCCCTTCAGGCCTTGACCCCTAATTACACTGTCCTGGCAAATTTTAAAGCCACTAGATTAGAGGATAAGAAATCAATCCTTTATTTGAAGGTGAAAACAATTGGATTAGATTGAAATGAAATGGCACATCTCTTTGTACAACCAAATCTAGAGAGTGATTTTTTACAGATAAATTTGAACACTTCTTGCTTTTTGCAATATGACATATAACTTTGCAACCAATTGCCTCTGGTTCCTGTCTGCATCGCTGAACTTGCACTTTGTTTTAATATT
Source organism: Triplophysa rosa (assembly GCF_024868665.1). NCBI lineage: Eukaryota > Metazoa > Chordata > Actinopteri > Cypriniformes > Nemacheilidae > Triplophysa > Triplophysa rosa. The sequence continues at coordinate 117,476 of NW_026634774.1, forward strand.
AGTGTATTTTATTATTGTTACTTATCACTGTCATTGCTAACTGTAGAGACTTGATTCCTGTGTTCAGTAAACTGATACGAGCCATTAGACCCGCGATCAAATTACACTTGTCGCCATAGCAATTGCGCATTAATGTAAGTGTAATTCCGCATAGAATGTGGAACCTGAAGACCGGCAGAAGACGCATTACCTTCTACTAACACTAGAGGTCAATTTGTCTTAAAGTGTCGAACACTTCTCCTGTCTCATCTCTGCCTGACTTCCCCCTTTGCTTGGGCAACAATACGCTATCATGGATGCAGTCTCAGCCAGTCTCTTCTTTTGTTTGATTTGTCTGATTTAATTTCATTTTATGATTTAATTATTCTGCTATTGCACTGTCTACTTTATTTGAGCATATTAATTATGATTATATACAAACTATAATGATAATTAATATTATTTCGTTAATGTTTTGATGATTTGATTTTTTTGGTGATAATGATTTGATCATTTCACCATTTGAATCACTCTTTCTCCCCAGGGTTTCTTACATTTTCTCCCTTGCTGTTAGAATTGTATGTGATAATACTTAAATTTTAATTAAACCAACTTGATTCAATTTTAACTGTGATCACAACATCTTGATCAGATTGCACTCTTTAAGGTGTTTAGGAGTAACTCTGAATCGCCAATTTTTTTAATTTCAGTTATTCATATAATGATTTAAATGACTTTGCTATAACTCCATAGTTACCTACCTACCGGCCCTGTCATAGACCTTAGCGTGGAGCCAATTCACCCCCGAACAAGGAAACCCTCCTTCTCTATCCTAACCTCTCTCTCTCTTCACTTATGTGATTTTATTTTTCCTATCAGAGACTGAACCTGTCTGAACATCAGTAAAATTCTTGGTAATTATGTTGATGAACCGAATAGCCTAAGTCACAGATTGACCTCCTAGGTAACACTCTTTAGCAACGTTATTCATAGTTTTTCCTGTCTTCACCCACACCAATTATCCGCCCCCACCTTCACGGCTAGGATAATGAGCGTTTAGTTTGCGTCACTAACTGACCAACTCAGTTAAGGGTGTAACACATAGCCCACATATTTAGCTCAGTAGATCTGTATGGACTTGCATCTTGCTCTTTGTGACTTTCTCTTTTCCCCTGTGTCTCAATATGTCCAGACCATCCAGTCCTGTCACCTGCCAGACCAGGTAGAGACCAGGCTAAGCACTGCAATGGACTCCTGCCTGGGACCAACAGTGGCACACAGCAACTGCGCTACCTGCAAAACATTGACTCTCAGGCAAGAACACTGCCCAGTGTGACCACACAAGGTTTCAGGCAGTCAGCGGTCCCCCTGAAGCAATTTCAGAGGCTCCTGGGATACATGGCATCCTCGCCAGGGGTGGTCACCCTCGGGTTGATGCACATGCGACCACGCCAACACTGGCTACAGAGTCGGGTTCCTTGGAGAGCGTGGCACAGCAGCAGCAGGAGTATGGTCATCACGCCTGTCTGCCGACTCACCCTAACCCCCTGGTGTTCTATGACCTTTTTGCGGACAGGAGTCCCCTAGGCAGGTGTCAAGACACGTCGTGGCGACGGATGCCTCCCTGCAGGGTTGGTTTGCCATGTGCAATCGGCACGCAGTGTCGGGGCGGTGGACGGGCCCCCGCCTGCGTTGGCATATCAACTGCCTAGAGTTGTGGGCTGTGCTACTTGCACTCAGTAGGTTACAACCTCTTGTGCAAGCAAGTACCAGCTGGCCAGGATGGACAGCCCAGCTGCCGTGGTGTACATCAATCGTCAGGGTGGCGTTCGCTAATGGCAGCTAACACGACTCGCCCAACGCCTCCTTCTTTGGAGTCAGCAGGTGATCAGCTCCCTGCGAGTCACACATATCTCAGGCGTCCTGAACCAGACAGCCGACGCGCTCTCTTGTCAGTCGACGCCTCGTGGAGAGTGGCGACTCCATCCCCGCGCCAGCTCATTTGGGAGCAGTTCGGCCAGGCACAGGTGGCCCTGTTGCCTCCCCGGACTCCACCCATTGTCCGCTTTGGTACTCCCTGTCCGAGGCACCCTCGGCACGGATGCCCTTGCGCACAGCTGGCCTTGGGACAAGCGGAAGTACGCCTTCCCCCCAGTGAGCCGCATTGCACAGACCCTGTGCAAGGTCAGGGAAGAGGAGCATCAAGTGGTACTAGTTGCGCCCTACAGGCCCAACTGGACTTGGTTCTCAGAGCTGGTGCTTCTGATAACAACTCCCCCCTGGCCGATTCCCCTGACAGAGGACCTTCTGTCACAGGGGAAGGGCATGTAACGGCATCCCAGGCAGACCCCTGGAACATCCATGTCCGGACGGGACGAGAAGATCCTGAGTGGCCCACCCCCTGCGATGGTTGGGTGGGCTCTTCTTGAGAGAAGACCCGCGGAGTTGCTCGATCGGGAACGTGCTGTTCCTTCCTCAAGAGAGACTGGAGAGTAACTTCTCCCCCCTCCTCACTGGGAGTGTATGTAGCCGCTACGGCCGCTCATCACGACCCAGTTGCTGGGAAGCCTCTGGGACAGCACGACCTGGTCATTTGGTTCTTAAGGGGCGCGAGAAGGCGACCGCCTCATCCGCGCCACATACCCTCTTGTGACCTAGGTGGCGGGCCTCAAGAGCCCCCCCCCTTCGAGCCCCTCGGAGCTGCCGCTCTTTCTCACATCATGATAAAGACGGCTCTCTAGATGGTGGTCACCTCCAAGAGGGTAGGGGACCTACAAGCAACCTCCGTGTCCACAGATTGCCTAGACTTTGGGCCCAGTGATTCTCACGTGTTCCTGAGACCCCGGCCCAGCTACGTGTCCAAAGTTCACCCTAGAGACCAGGTGGTGAACCTGCAGGCGCTCCACACTGGAGAGGAAGACCAACCCCCATCCGTGTTGTCCAGTACGTGCACTGCGCCTCTGCTTGGCCGCATGCAGAGCTTCAGAAGCTCTGAGCAGCTCTTTGTCTGTTTTGGAGGTCAGCAGAAGGGGAGGGCTGTCTCCAAACAGAGACTGGCGCACTGGATCGTGGATGCCGTCGCTATGGCAGACCGATCTCAAGATCGCCCCTGCCCGTTAGGAGTGAGGCACACTCCTCATGGGCACTGGCTCAGGGCGCCTCTCACGCAGACATCTGCAGAGCTGCGGGTTTGGGCTATGCCCATCTCCTTCGCTAGGTTCTACAACCTACTCATGGAACCGCGCATCCTGCAAGGCAATATGTAGGACCGGCAGCCGGTATGGCGTACGCCTGCGAAAGCCCTTCCTTAGGTGGGTCAGCGGCTCATTCCGCCTCCCTTTTTTCCCCACTGGGTAAAGAACAGGCATTCCATCCATCACTAAGCACCCTCCTGGGGGCAGGCTTAGCAGAGCAGCCCTGCCTCCTTAGGCCGGGGAACAGTTGAGTTATCTACCACATAGCTCTAACCAGACCTAGTGCTCCATACGTGTGGTTCCGTCTGATGTATCCTCATGATTGGTTTCCACCTCGGTAAGCCATGACCTCCCTAGGTGGACTCCCACCTTGCGGTTAACTCCTTCAGTCCGCACAATTTCCCATGAGTTGTCCCCAGATGGTGAGACCATGTTGGTGTCTCCACTAATTCCTCCCTACAGAGGTAGTGGTCTCTGTAGCGTTTTTCCCCCAGGGGGAATAATGCTTACTCAGTGGCCCTTACGGTGCCGGGCGGCATCTCGCTGTTAGAGAATCAAGGCCTCCGCCCGTGACGGCCGGTGGCAGGGGCTTCCCACTTTTTCTTCAAAAGCTCTGGGACACCCTACCTCTCCACTGGAAGGCTACAATTTCGCACTAGCACTCGTCTGACATGCCTAGGCCAGTCACCGTCGCTTCGCTAGAGATTGTGACAGGGCACAGCATTGTGGCGTTTTCCATAGGAACCCCATCTGTCAGCTTGACACAACGTCGAGAGACTGACAGAAAGGGAACGTCTTGGTTACGGATGTAACCTCAGTTCCCTGATGGAGGGAACGAGATGTTGTATCCTTGCCACAACACGTGCTGCCCGCTGCAGCAGTCGTGAGAGGTCTCAGTCTCCTCAGAACAAAGGTGAATGAATGCAGCACGCCGTCTCCCTTTTATACCCTAATATCCGGGGGCAGAGTCCGGCATGCAAATTTCAATCGCCAGTTTCATTGGCTTTTTTTCTAAATAGTCAGAAGCTGATAGATTCTCAAGGATGAACCCCATATGTCGGCTCGACACAATGTCTCGTTACCTCCATCAGTGTCAGCCGTGAGCGCTACCGCGAAATTGTAGCCTACCAGTGGGTAGGTATGGGGTCCCAGAGCTTTCTTGAAAGGTGGGAAGGCCCCTGCCTTCGGCCTCACAGGCGGCGGCCTTGTTTCTCTAACAGCGAGAAGTCGCACGGTACCGTAAGGCTACTGGGTAAGAGCAACTTCCTCAAATGGGGGATGCGCTACAGAGACCACTTCCTACCATAGGGAGGAGTTTAGTGGAGATATCAACATGGTCTCGCCATTTAGGGGAGAACTCATGGGAGGAACGTGAAGACTGAAGGAGCTAACCGCAAGGTGGAGGTCCACCTAGGGAAGCTCATGGGTTACCAAGGTGGGAACCAATCATGAGGATACATCAGACGGAACCTCCCTGCTGTGGGGTTGCAACATCCGGTAGTACTAGGTCCGGTTAGAGCTATGTTGTGGATAACTCAGTTGGTACCCGGCCTAAGGGGCAGGGCTGCTCTGTCCAGCCCGCGTGCAGGAGGTGCTTGCTTAATGATGGATGGAGTAACTGTTCTTTACCTAGTGGGGAAAGAAGGGAGGCTAAATTAGTACGCTGACCCACCTAAAAAAAGGTGTGAAGGTACTGTCATAGGTGTACACCCTACCGGCCGTCGGTCTTACCTGATGCCCTGCAAGACTCAAGCTGATATCGGTTTTACGCGGAGGCTGTAGGACCTTGCGAAGGTGTTGGGTGTAGCCCAACCCACAGCTCTGCAGATGTCTGCCAGAGAGGTGCCTCTGCCAGTGGGTACGGGCGATCTTAGGACAGGTACGCCATAGTGACGGCGTCCATGATCCAGTGCGCCAATCTCTGTTTGAGACAGCCCTCCCCTTCTGCTGATCTCCAAAACAGACAAAGAGCTGCTCAGAGCTCCTGCGGCTCTGCGTGCGGTCCAAGTAGAGGCGCAATGCGCGTACTGGACACAACACGGATGGGGTTGCGCCTGTAAGTTCACCACCTGGTGTGTAGGGGGAGTGGTGGGAACTTTGGGCACATAGCCGGTCCAGGGTCTCAGGATAGCGTGAGAATCACCGGGCCTTAATTCTAGGAAATCTGTGGACACGGAGAATGATTGTAGGTCCGCTACCCTCTTGAGCGCCATCCGGAGAGACGTCTTCATTGTGAGGTGAGAAAGAGCGGCATCTCCGAGGGGCTCCAGGACCGCATCAAGGTCGCAAGAGGGTACGTTCAGTGTGGAAGGGGAGAGATTACCTCGATTATCTCGAGTCTCTGGAAGGACAGCACGTTCCCAATCGAGCAACTCCGCGGGTCTTCTCTTCGAGAAGAGCACTAGGATGAGAAGAGGCACCACTTACAGGCATATAGCCGCATAGTGACCAGGGCCCTAGCCTGAGTAATGGTCTTACCCGCCGCAGGGGGTAGGCCACTAAGGATCTCCTCATCCCATCTAGGGGCCAGACATGGAGGTTCCAGAGGTCTGGCCTGGGATGCCGTAACATGCCTTTCCCGTGGGAAAGCAGGTCCTTCGTCAGGGGAATCGGCCAGGGGGGAGCTGTTGTCAAGAGCATTATCTCCGAGAACCTAGTCCGGTTGGGCCAGTATGGCGCAACTAGTACACTTGATGCTCCTCTTCCCTGACCTTGCACAGGGTCTGTGCAATGAGGCTCACTGGGGGGAAGGCGTACTTCCGCTTGTCCCAGGGCCAGCTGTGCGCTAGAGCATCCGTGCCGAGGGGGACCTTGGACGGGAAATACCCTAGTGGACAATGGGTAATGTCCAGGGAGGCAAACAGGTCTACCTGAGCCTGCCCGAACTGTACCCAATGAGCTGGACTGCGCGGGGATGGAGTCGCCACTCTCCGCGAGGCGTCAACTGACGTGAGAACGTATAGGCTGTCTGGTTCAGGTCGCCTAGGATATGTGTGGCTCGCAGGGATCTGCTCACCTGCGGACTCCACAGGAGGAGGTGTAGGGACTGGTCGGATGAAAGTTTACCAGCTGGAATCATAGGATAGTAAAACACAGTAACCTCTCACCAGGGCTTCTACTACTCAACTCAACTCAATTTTATTTATATAGCGCTTTTACAATTTTCATTGTTACAAAGCAGCTGTACAAGAGACATATTGACTATAAGAAAAATAATTAAAGTTGTACCTGCAAAAACAATAAAAAAGTTGAAAACACAGAAGACAGACATACCCACATACAAAACACTCCACACACACACAATATGCACACGTACTAACACACATAGACATAGAGACACACAAACACACACGGATGCGCACGCACACACACACACACACACACACACACACACACACGCACGTACACAGACAAGTACGCACACACACACAAGCTCAGTGAGAGCACACATTTAAGATAAAGGAGAGAGAAGCACAGGTCAAATATAACAGACTATAAATTCCTATATGCAATATTAATTATATGTAAAACTTTAAAATTCTAAAGCAGCCCCCCCGGCCAGGCAAATAGTGCAAAAACAGTATGCAAACGGTGGCGAGGAACCCAAAACTCTAATCGAGAAAAAAAACCTCAGGAGAACCCAGGCCCAACCAGGGGATTCCAGTTCCCCTCTGGCAAAAGCTGCTGCCTCTGCACAAGCTCCAGAGAACTTGCACAACAAGGCTAAATAAAATAAATAAACTTAATAATAAAATAAATTATAGTTTAAGATTATCATTAATAATCTAATAGCATTTGAAATTTTGTGGTGAAGACATGTCAAGAGACCGCGTCCTTCTTTATCCAGCTCTATCATCTCAGCTCTTGTCAGGTCCCCACTTCCCATTCTCCGCTCTACCATCAGGTCAGGCCATGAACTGCATCCTGCTCGCTGTGGTAACCTTGGAACAATGAGACAAGACTGGCTGAGAGTAGAGTACTGTTCTGTACTCTTTGATGCAACAAGTACATCAGTTGTGTTTTTGGTTCCGGTTGATCTAACTAATGCAGCCTAAACCCTCTGAAGATTTATATTATGGAAGAGTAGTGTATGCAAGATTAAAAAGATGCGTCTTTAGTCTAGATTTAAACTGACAGAGTGTGTCTGCCTCCCGGACAGTGCAGGGAAGACTATTCCAAAGTTTAGGCGCTAGATAGGAAAAGGATCTACCACCTGCACTTGATTTTGAAATTCTAGGTATTACCAACTGACAGGACGCCTGAGAGCGTAATGCACGTGAAGGACTGTAATACAAAAGGAGTTCATTCAAGTACTGAGGAGCTAAACCATGTAAGGCTTTATAGGTAATAAGCAAGATTTTAAAGTTAACGCGATGCTTTATAGGTAACCAGTGCAAGGTTGACAGAACCGGGCTAATATGTTCATACTTTTTTGTACGTGTAAGAACTCGAGCTGCCGCGTTTTGGACCAATTGGAGTTTTTGTAATAAGCCTGCAGGGCAACCACCTAACAGTGCATTACAGTAATCTAGTCTTGATGTCATGAATGCATGAATTAACTTCTCTGCATCTGAGATTGACAGCATATGACGTAGTTTAGATATATTCTTAAAATGGAAAAACGCAATTTTACAGGTGTTGGCGACGTGGCTCTCAAATGACAGATTACTATTGAATAGAACGCCAAGATTCTTTGCTGACGACGAGGGTTTTATGGAACATCCGTCAATAGTTAAACAGTATTCTTGGTTGTTACTTATAGCAGTTTTCGATCCAATAAGTAACACTTCCGTTTTGTCCGAGTTCAGTAATAAAAAGTTGTTACTCATCCAGTTTTTTATATCGACTATGCATTCCATTATTCGATGGAACTGCTGTGTTTCATGAGGCTTCGAGGAAATATAAAGTTGAGTATCATAACCATAACAGTGAAAGCTAACTCTGTGTCGCTTTATTATATCTCCTAGAGGTAGCATGTATAATGCGAAAAGCAGAGGCCCTAAGACTGAGCCCTGTGGTACACCGTACTGGACTTGCGATTTGCGTGCCACCTCATTGTTTATTGCTTCAAATTGAAAACGGTCGGATAAATAAGATTTAAACCATTTCAAAGCTATTCCTTTAATGCCGACGTAATTTTCGAGTCTATGTTGGAGTGTGCTGTGGTCAATGGTATCGAATGCAGCACTAAGGTCTAGCAGCACCAATAACGAGATACAACCTCGTTCAGACGCCAATAGCAGATCATTTGTAACTCTGATCAAAGCAGTCTCTGTACTGTGACATTCAATTCAATTCAATTTTATTTATATAGCGCTTTTCACAATGTGCATTGTTCCAAAGCAGCTTTACAGGAGCAAATTAGAAAAACACAGAAAGGTAAAACACAGCACAGTGCATGGTGTTTATAGACCAAGCAAGATCATTATAATAAATAATATCGCCGAAACCGTGCAGGTCCAACCCGGTCCCATTCCCTGATCAACAACAGACAACAGAGGAACAACCAGGGAAAAGTAGTAATGGCATAATTAACTTTATTCCTCCGTTGTCCGACATCGACCACAAAACTAGACCAACCAGACCAGACCCACACAGTCCCAACAAATGAAACGCCCCGAACCACAATCAACAATCCCCCCCACTCCCTACAACACCCACCCAGCTACCTCCAATCAAAGTCACTGAGTGCATCCATAACTTCAAACTGCTGTCATGTGATGTAAGTTTAGCATTAAATACCAAGTATTGTAAATTTAGCATTTATGTGACAGGTAGTCCGTCTTTGCTCTCGGTTCGGATGGAATTGTCTGAGCTGGGCCGGCCAGATGGTTGCCTTTTTCTTGGGTGGTGATGGAATTGCCTTGGATGGAGCTGGGATGGTCAGTCAGTCCGCAGGCTCTCGCAGGAGGATGGTACGGGATTTTCCGATGTAGCTGGCGTAATCTCTAGTTGTGGATGGGCATATGACGTTCATCTGGGCCTGGCGGAATCTCTCCCTACCTCGGGATGGGCATCCCGAGGCGAGGGCAGAAAGAGAATAATTAGCGTAGCTGCTGTTCATTAGCTATGTGTTAGTGAATGCTTGGCTGAAAAGATGTGTCTTTAATCTAGATTTAAATTGGGAGAGTGTGTCTGACCCTCGAATAGTATCGGGGAGGCTATTCCAGAGTTTAGGTGCTACGTATGAGAAAGCTCTACCCCCTTTGGTGGATTTAGTTATTCTAGGTGTTATCAAAAGTCTGGAGTTTTGAGATCTTAGAGAGCGTGATGGGTTGTAGTGTGGTAGAAGCTCTGTTATGTAGGTAGGGGCTAAACC